>NC_045770.1:68713089-69015389 GCF_008692025.1 Phocoena sinus
AATTATGAGACAGAAAAGGAGAAGGTAGATGGTGATGAAAATAGCACCTGCTAAACTTCTAAAGGCTAGAATTGAAGATGTGGCTTAGATGTATTGCAATTATAGGCTTCCTAACATGGAACCCCAGTCATACGTTAGGAAGTGGAACCTGCTGGTCTCCCCATGCAGGAGCCTGCCACTGCAATTATATGGCATGAAGGAGTAGGAATGAGTGCATGATGTCTGTGGATCCCAAGTTAAAATGAAACAGGAAGGGGCTGAGATAAGCATTTAAAAATTCTTCTCTCTAACTTATCAAGAAGAAAAATCTCTCTTCTTTCCCTGGGGAGGGGAAAGAGGAGTTGGCAGAGAGTGGACAGTGAAGCTCCTTCCACAATGAAAACATCAGAATGGGGTGAAGAAAGTTGTACCCCTAAATACTTCCCAGACTTTTGTTCTCTTAATCCATTGGCCTTGACCATTTATCCTATATTCAACCAGGCTCTGGCTGTCCCCTTGTGGGGAAAAGATCAGCAGATTATCAGGACAGTCTGGTTCTCACTTTCACAGGGATGTTCTCCCAGAGGAGCCAATCATGCTCCTCTGGGGGTCCTCCTGATATACCCGAGGTCCGTAGTGTTGCTTCTGCCCCAGCATGCTCTGAAATAGGCCAGATCTGTATATTACATAAATTAACTTGAAGACAACATTGAAAATCAATTCCCTACTTTATTTCCCAACCCAAATTTTGTCTAGCCAAGTTGTCCAATTACATATTATGTTAGTTCAGGTCCACTGAGAAGTAGATGCCAAGAAGGGATCAGGCATGTAAGAGATGTATCAGGAGAAGAAACAGGAGAAGGCCAGGGGAGGCTTCAAACCATGGTGCAGGTCTGACACCTGTGCACTGAGGAAGAGAGGAGGACACGGTAGGGAGACTTCTGAGAGTGCCGTGCTGCTCCTTGAAAGGTTAAACCTGGGTGATAGGCACTCATTGAGCCAAAGACACTTGCTGGAGGAGTTCTTTGTCTCACTAGAACGGACCTGCTTTAATACTCTAACCATCCTCATTTGTTGGCTAGGAGCAGCTGATGGGAAGGGTGGCCTCAGTGAGAACACAGTGGTGGATCCAGAGGCTGTCAGTCCATTGAGCTTCCTGCAGATGGAGATTTGAGCAGTGCATTTTCATAGCTACAACATGTCTATAGCTCATCAGTGATTCCACAATGGTATCAAGTGACAACATAAAATACTCCAATAATAACATGCTAACAATAAGATACTTCGTGTCCCATGATCAAATTCTATGGAGAAATTACAGTAAAAAAAAAAATTTGATTCCCCCCAACCCCTGCTCTGCTTGCAAGTCCAAATAAGTTAAAGTCCAAAAGGATTAAAACCCTAGATCAAATTCTCTTGACTTTATGAGTTAAAGTTAAAAAAATTAAAATCCAAAATTTATTTCCTCCCATTTTCTTATCCTCTCAGTCTTAGTCAAGAGAAGGCAGATATGGAGGTGGGTTCCCTCAGCACCACAGCACCTGGAATGGATGTGTTTCCTTCAAGAACCCAGAGTTAGAATTTGTCTTCATGATCCCCACTTTATAAAAAGTCCGAAGAATTCCTAGAACATACAAGATTATAAAAGTTCTAGCTCAGTAACTACACAATTTAAAAAGCAAACTAATCCTTAGATCATAGTAGAGTTACCACAGGAAAATTATGCTCCCAAATCACATCTCTTAGTGAGGCCAAAAACTGTATCAAAGGTACCCAAATTAAGGTGAACAGATGGAAATAATCTGGGTTTTCATCTCACCAAGATTCATTCATTCACATCACAAATAATTATTGAATGCCTACTAAATTCCAGGAGCTATTCTAGCAATGAATGAAATAGACAAAACTCCTTGCTTTCATGGAGCAAAATTGCATTCTATTGGGGAAGACATTCCTTAAATGGGATAAATAAGTAAATATGTAACATGTTAGTGACATGATAAGGAGGAAAAAATAAAGAGGCTATTATGACATGTTGGGAGGGGATTAGAATTTTAGCTAGGATAGGGAAGCCAATTTTTTTTTAACATCTTTATTGGAGTATAATTGCTTTACAACGGTGTGTTAGTTTCTGCTTTATAACAAAGTGAATCAGCTATACATATACATATATCCCCACATCTCCTCCCTCTTGCATCTCCCTCCCACCCTCCCTATCCCACTCCTCTAGGTGGACACAAAGCACCAAGCTGATCTCCCTGTGCTGTGCGGCTGCTTCCCACTAGCTAGCTATTTACATTTGGTAGTGTATATATGTCCATGCCTCTCTCTCACTTCGTCCCAGCTTACCCTAGGGAAGGCAATTTTGAATAAAACCCTAGAGGATGTTAAAGAGCAAGCCCTGAGGTTATCTAGGGAGAGATCATCTAAGGGCAGAGGAAATGCAAAGGTGGAAGACAGGAGTGTTCCTGGCATGTTTACCAGCAAGGAGGCCTGTGTGGCTAGAGTACAGGGAGCAAGGTGGAAAGTGATAAAGGGATGAGATTAGAGGGACACAGAAGGACAGATCATGTGGAGCCGTGTGAGCGTTCACTCTGATGAGCTGGAAGCCAGTGGAGGGTTCAGAGCAGAGTACTGACTTGAACTAACAAGATCACCTGGATGCTGGGTTGAGAAGAGACTCTAAGGGGCCAAGTACCGAAGCAGGCGGATGATTTAGGAAGCAATTGGGATAACCTAGGGAAGAGAAGATTGTGGCTTGGAGCAAGGTAGTAGCAGTGAGGAGTGACATGTAGTTGGGTTTCTGTATATAGTTTGAGGGCTGTCATTTCCAAGTTTTTGGAGTTGAGAAAATGTGAGCTTAAACTCAATTGGGAGAAATCACCCATCAAGAAGTTAATCTCTCACTTCTGATGTGGAAGGAAGAGCCAGCTCTGCATACTATTTTCTCTCTCAGGGAGTGGCATTTGTGACACTTCTGGCTTCTAAAAACATTTTTAAATTTTCACATGATGGCAGTCCCAGTCAGTAGGCTTTACTTGAAGTACCATTCCTTCCTGTCTAACATATTCAAAACCCTTTACTTTCCCTTTTCCTATTGAGTCCCATGGTTCTGGTATCCCATGCTGAAAACAGTGGGGCTTTGTCTAGTCACATAGCTTCCATGCTATCCTATGAATAGCAGTTTACTCCTAATCCACAGGGCTTGTTGCCTTTCTTTACCCCTTGCCATGGCTAAGACACCTGCCTCCACTGGATGACTTCCTCCCGCTTCCTAAAATTGTTTCAACAGGATAATCACCCTCAGCAGAGACCTGAACTAAAGCTGCTTTTGGAACCTGTACCCCTATGGGCCTAGTGAGTTTCTATTACCTATCTTAAGTCCTACTCAAGACCTTATCTTTCACTTTGAATGTTACAATCCTTGAGTAGAATCTTTCAGCTACATCTTTTTCTGCAACAAGAGATTAGACGTCTGGTGTTATATTTCCTTCCTCTACTCTACTGCTATTTTTTAGAAAGACTCATCTGAATTTATAACAGTTCAACCCGATTTTAGGTTGCTCCCTTTCTTTCTCTGCTTATCTTAAAGCTAGGATTGTTTGCTGAATTTGTGATCTTCTTTCTTCTGTTTTCTTACACACTTTTAATTTTTTCTCTCTTTTTGTTTTCTGGCCCAGACATGCATTTTTAAATTTTGTTTGTGGGGTCTCCCATAGTGAGACATGAAGTCTACGCATTCTGTGTTTGCCTAAAGCAAAGAAACTCTTACCTTCACCTTTCTGAGTTGTATAATATTCCCTGGAGATAGTCTCCTAATAGATTAATATGAAATCCAGGGCCTGGACTTGACTCGTCATTGTCTTCTCCCCGGCTTGCAGGGGTAGGACCTGTACTACTCTGCTACTGGCCTCACCGAGAGCAGACCAGAACACAATATTTTTGCAAGCTGGAATATGTGAAAGAGAATGGGGAAGGGGAAGGAACATCAGTTATATTTGATCTTTGTCATGGCCCTGAGCCTCATCCCAAACTCACCAAAGTTCCTTCTCTCCTGGGAAGTAATAAGTGTATTCAGGCAAGGACGATTACTCTAATGGTTGTTCTCCCATATGCGAGGCAGTATCAGGAGTGAAGAGTCAGTGTTCTCCTATAAAAGTATGTAAAATACCTAGCATAGTGCCTGAAAAGAGATTAGAACTCAATAAATGTTGACTATTATAAATAGAAAAAGGGACTTCCCTGGCGATCCAGTGGTTAGGACTCCATGTTTCCGCTGCAGGGGCCATGGGTTCGATCCCTGGTTGGGGAACTAAGATCCTGCAAGCCACATGGTGCAGCTGGAAAAAACTACTTATAAGCAATTTATAGGAAATGCATGAAGTGACAAAAATGTTTCAAATAAATGGACAAAAATTGTTTAAATAAAGAAATAAATAGAAAAAGAAATATTGAGATGAACGTTATTTTCAAGTTTGTTATTTATAGGAAAAGCTAAAGGGAAAAAGTATACACGATAGAAGTAGGGCAACCAAGCAAACCCTACGATATTGGATTTTCAGAGTTTTTTTTTTTTTTAAGAGTAAACCCCTATGCCTTAAATTGTCCTTTTAATGCTCACCTATGAATACAACCTGCTTCAAACATGGAAACAGCCTCCAGACAAATGAACACAATTAGGTCAAGTGTGAAGTTTTTTCTTGGATCTCAGGACCACAGAACTGGATTAATCCTAATCTTTGGTTATGACACTCTCCTTGTTGGTTTCTCCCTCCCTCCTTCCTTCCCTCCTTGCCCTGCCCCCTTCCTAATTACTCCCTCTCCTAAGGAACCTTTCAACATCAACACATTATTCAGAGTGGAACAGAACTTTAGAATTCTCCTGCCCTCCCCTCATTCCCCTTCCAGACAACTGTCTTTAGTTATTGGGCTGAGTTTGAAATTTTAATAAACACTGAAAGTGACAGACTTGCCACATCTGGAAGGAAAAACTGCCATTCCTTTTGGTTTCTCGCAGAATTCTAAGTGCATCCCAAAAGCTCAAAGGAAGGGTGTGGTTTTGACTCAAACTTTGCCCTTTTTGCCAACCTCAGGGAGTTTGGGCTGAGTTAGGAGGAATGTAACAAAACCTGACAATGGACAAGTCTAATGTGGTTTGGAGTTTTATTATGAAACTTCTGTGTAGTTCTGCTTTTCACCCAGTTGTGTCATAAGAAAACAACCAAAACATTCATTTCAGTTTCTGCTAACCATCTTTTAGACTAACACAAATACATATTCAGTATTTAAATATTATGTATTGTAACTAGCAAATTATCATAAGATGTTGAAAATGTATTATGTACTGATTCATAAGTCAGTTTTAAACTATTGCCTTACTTTCCTTTATTATAAGTATGATCATATGTATACATATGTATACTATGTACAATACCATAGATCCATATAAAAATATACACATTAAAAACACAAACAAAATATTGGGACTTCTCATTATTTTTATTATGTAAACAATTTTATTTATTAAAGAAAAATTGGATAATGCAAAAAATTAGAAAGAAAGATAAAGTATGTATGGGACAATTTATCAATTTATTCTACTGGCAACTGATATCGTGCTAGGTGTTGAGAAAAATACGTAGATGACTAGGACGTAGACTGTAACCTATAGGAGGGAGACATAACTAAGTACATGTATTTTGAATATTCAGTGAAAGGTTAAATTTGTCAAGCATCTTCAGTATTCCAGTATCTGCCTGTTACCTTTAAGTCAGTCATTTAGAGATAGAGTCTGTTTACCTAGAAATCAGATGATCTGTGGGTGCCTGGGCTGTATCATGGTTTAACTTGAGATCCAGCTCTCTTTAGCCTGCATGTATCTGCACTTCATTCTTTAGAGAGGCAGCAGTTGGAAAGAAATCTTACCGCTTGTTACATGGGCTGGGAGGGCTGGGTGGATGAGTGACAAAAGGTTCAGTGTTGATAGTGTCCGCTGAAGATAAAGAAACTACATTAAGATCAAGATAGGAAAGGGACATGGTTATGTGGTGTATTAATGACTAATTCCAAATTTTACAAGAAAGACAACCACCAGGCAGAAAGTTTTTTCTAAAGTAATTTTAAATAAAATTTTGAAAAGGATTTTAACAAAATAGAGTTTAGTCAATAATTTAATAATTTTTTAACCAGTATATTAAGTCACATAGTGATCGTGTAAAGTTAGAAGCCAGAAATCAACTGGTTTTACTTGTGCCTCATTGTGTACTATTAATGGTAGACTTCCATTGGCTTCAGATAATTAGAACTGTATTTCTAAGATTTCAAGATAGTTATGCTGGGAATTATACAGACGAAGTAAAATTGTGAGACCCTATAACTATGATCATTTAACATAACAAGGAACTGGAAGAGAAGTATGTCAGTTCTTCTTAGGGAAGGTGGTTGAGGTAGCTGGACACAAAGGAGAAACTGAGTATCATCTAATTCTGGCTTTTTTCTACGGATGAAGCAAAACCAGACAGTTTCTAATTCTCCCTTGATTACACAAAACTTCTAACACAAAACACACAAAACTTCTAACAAAATCAACATTAACATAACCTATTGCTTTCATTTATCCATCTGTGTGCCACCCATTTATCCAGAAAATATTTATTATGTAACTGCTATGAGGGAAAGTACTTTTCTGAACACTGTATTACCAAATGCCTCAGTTAAAGAACAATTACATGTCGTGAGATATGATTTCATATAATAACATGAAGCTTCTATGAGAAACTTGGAGTTTGTTTATAAAATAGATGAGTTTAAATTTAAGGAGCAAATAGCACTCAGTTTTCAAAACTGAGGGTTGTTTGTTTGTTACAGAACACTCCTAAACTACCATGCAATTCTCAGTTATGAGTTTCTACTGCTAACGATCAAATGAAAAACGCTTCCCATGGCAAGGAGAATCAGCAGTGGATTATTTGACTCTCATTGTGGTTTATTTCATTACACGAGGAGTCACATTTTTTCCTTTGTTAGTTACAGAGGTTGAGAAAAATCTGGTGGCTATACTTTACATAGGCTACAAAAAATAAATTGTTGTTCCCCAAACTGTGTATATGGCTCCTAAGTCTCCCTCCAGAGTCCTGGCTGTCTTTTATCCATTGCTAACTAGACATTTCATACAAACTTCGTGTGTATGAAGCCGAACTCTGTGTAGTTGTCCACAAGCCTAGTCTTCTTGAATTCTCTCATAATTAACAGTACCACCATCTACCTACTTTCTCAAACTAGAAATTGGATGCTCATTTAGAACCTGCCTTTGCTGGCATTCCCATAGTTACTAGGTCATCAAATTCTGTTAATTTTATCTTCAGAATAGATTCTTTACTTCATCATCACCACTGCTTTAGTGCCACTCACCCTTATATATTGCCTGGACTACTGCAAAGACCTCCAAAATGAACTTCCTGCTTCTGGTTTCTCAATACTCTAGGCCATCCACTATATTGACATTAAAGTTATCTTTTCCTAACTGAAATATGCTCACGTCACCTTCTCTGAAAGTCTTTGAACAGACCCTGACTAACTACAAGATTAAGTCCAGTCATGTAGCATGGCCTTTAAGAATCTTTATAATCTGGTCCTAAATGTTCTTTTCAGGCCCATCTCTCCACAAGTATTATGTCTTTCTGCCAAATGGGACTGCTTGCCTACATATACCATGCATGCCCCTTTTATAACCATGAGCTACTGAATATGCTCTCTCTTTGTGTAGAATCTGCACTGGGTAAACCCCTACTTGTCTTTCAAGATGTATCTCAAATATTATCTCCTTTGAAGTCCTCTGGAAGTGTTAGTACCTCTACTCTCTGTGCTGGGCTATTCTTTGCTTGACCTTTTTGACCCCCTCTCTACCATTTTCCATCTATCTTGAGCCCTGGGAAGCTGACCTCTTTGGACAATATTAACTGGGTTTTCTCTGACTTTCTGGTGGATTTGAACAATGGGAGGCCCTGGAGGAAGCTCAGAGGACAGAAGAGAATAAGATTGTAGTAATATTTCCTTAACTCCCTCCCTCCCAGGCCTTGGATTGGCAAGGGCTGCATTAATCTACCAAAAAAGTTCCTGTTAGGAAACCTCCCTTATAGCTAGAGCTGTCTCTCTGGATTTTGATAATAGCTCCTTTCCTTTGCCTCTTTAGGACTAAGGGTGGGAGCAGTTTCTCAGTGTTGGTGCTTCATTATCCCTAACTCTGCTTACACCTTTCTAAATAAATTATTTTAAACTCTCTTTAATCATTCTCTTTGAGTATGCCATCTATTACCGGTCCTGACTGCTGTACTCCTTTAGTGCCATTTAGATATCTCCTTGGCTGTACTTAACACATTGTATTCCAATTATTTTTGCCTACCTGTTCATTTCCCCCATTAAACTCCTTAGGGCAGGTCTGAATCCAGGGAAAGAATCCTGTGACTAGGTAGAGAAAAGCCTTCTTCTCCTAGGAAGGTTTTGCAAAGACCAGGGTAGGAAGTGCAGATGCCAGAGCAAGGAGGGATCTCTGGAACGTGCAGAAAACCTGA
Organism: Phocoena sinus; assembly: GCF_008692025.1. Taxonomy (NCBI): domain Eukaryota; kingdom Metazoa; phylum Chordata; class Mammalia; order Artiodactyla; family Phocoenidae; genus Phocoena; species Phocoena sinus. The sequence continues at coordinate 68,721,639 of NC_045770.1, forward strand.
AGGACCTGGGAGGAATCTTTGAGAATCAGGTAAGCAGCTGCCTGCCTGCCTTGATTAGAGGGGTCAAGCTGGCTGAAAAGAAAAATCAGAAAGTGGGGACTGAAAAATATGACACAACTAATTGGCTTTGTCAATCTCAATCTCACTTGGACTAAAGTCTGAAAATCTTGGCCTGACATTTGGAATCCAATGATAGAGGCTTTCAGATTTCACCTAATAAGGGGACCAAGAACTATAAACAAAAGGGCAATGATTCTAAAAACCGTATAAGACTTCTTAAACTTCCATAATTGTTGGAGGTGAGAGTTGGAGGATCCCAATCAATAGTACTTCTCCTTCCTGCCCAACTTTTCAACAAATTGGGAAATAAAAGGTTAAGACAGATGGGGTCAAAAATAATAATGATAATAGCAATGATAGCTCAAACGTGTGGAACACTTACTTTGTAATAGGCACTGTTCTAAGTGCTTTGTATATATGAACTCAATCTTCACAATAATTCTGTGAGTAGATACTCTTAGTCCCATTTTTGTAGGTGGAGAAATTGAAGCACAGGGAAGCTAAGTAACTTGCCCAAAGTCACGTGGCTGTTATTAAGTGGCAGATACTGGGGTATTAACCAGTTTGGCTCCAGAGTCTATGCATCTAACCATTACACATTGCCTTTTGAAATAGAACACATTTATTATGGATAAACCTGATGTTGGAGAATGTGATTTGTATCTATGAACAGGAAGGATTCCTAATGCTGAAGCCCTGGTCATGGACAGTGCTGAACTTCTGCAGGCTTCCTTACATGGGGCTTGTTTCTGGAAAACTTGGGGAGTGGAAAAGCAGAGAAATTATCTTCCTTACAGGCAGGCTGGCTGCAAGGAGAGGGACTTCTCTGGTGGTCGAGTGGTTAAGACTCCATGCTTCCAATGCAGGGGGCATGGGTTTGATCCCTGGTGGGGAATTAAGATCCCTCATGCCTTGTGGCCAAGAAAAAAAAAAAAAAAGAGCGAGGGGGCGGGAGAGAGAGTGAGAGCGAGACAAAACAGAGAGGCAGACAGACAGAGGGGATAAACAGGGAGCTTGCGTAAGCATGCCACTTTCTCTTTTCATTGTCATCAATCAGATTAAGTAAATTCTCCTCTCCTGGGGAAAGAGTTGAGGAGTGGAGGAAATTAGGGATATTACATTAGTGGAGCCCCCTCCACCTGGAAGGAAACATCAGGAATTGGGAAGAGGTACGTTTCTCCCTCAATGTGATGTCCCTATATTTATTACTTTTAAAATTCTCAATATCAGTGCTATATTGTGCTGAAATTATTTGCTTGTCTGTCTCTCCCTCCTCCTTCCTGCCTCACTTACGTTGCTTTTTTTTTCTGTTTTTTTAGTTTTGGCTGTGTTGGGTCTTCCTTGCTGGGTGTGGGCTTTCTCTAGTTGAGGCGAGCGGGGGCTACTCTTCATTGCGGTGCACAGATTTCTCATTGTCTTGGCTTCTCTTGTTGCAGAGAATGGGCTCTAGGCGTGCAAGCTTCCGTAGTTGTGGCTCGCGGGCTCTAAAGCGCAGGCTCCGTAGTTGTGGCGCACAGGCTTAGCTGCTCTGCAGTAGGTGGGGTCTTCCTGGACCAGGGCTCGAACCCATGTCCCTTGCATTGGCAGGCAGATTCTTAACCACTGCGCCACCAGGGAAGCCCTACGTTGCTTCTTAACAGCAGAAATCTTTTTCTATTAACCTCTGGATCTCTGGTGACTGGACCATGGTACACACTGGATAATTGCTTGTTAAATGAAAGAATGAACAAATAGGTATTTTTCTCTAATTCCTAGAAAATACAGAAGTAGGAATTTAACAGCATACTAGGATTTGTTGTTAGCTCAGGAATCGATTAGCCATTTCAGAACTTCAGCTTCCTGGCTTGAGGTCATCCTGAACCTCTTTAATTCCTGGTTTTATTTTTAATATAAGGGCATAAGAGGTGAGCTGGAGAAGCTGAAAGCTTCCTACTTACTGCGGCTACCCATGGCTTTTCTGCAACTGGAATCAGACAAAGTGGTGAGGGACAGCATACCCCAGCAGCTTGGCACATAGCTTGGTTATCCCTTGTCTAGAAAAAAGAGGACTTGGGCTTTGGTGTCGTTCAACCTAGTGTTGAAAACCCACTTTGCAATTTACTAGCTGTGTGACCTTGGGCAGATTAGGCTTGTAGCCTAGAGCTATGTTCTAGTAGGTTTTAGGCAGCTCCCTACTGTGAGGACGTCATCTGCTTTTCAGAAAGCCTGGCATTTGACTGCTTTGATGGAATTACTCATGCCCTAGCTCATAGCCTCCTTTTCCATTTTTGAAATCAGCCTGCTTTATCTTCCAGACATCAGATTCTGCTGTTTGATAGCATGTGACTATCGAGAAATGTGATTATTCCTCTGACTTTACCGTTTTTCTAGTTTGTGATTGTATCTCAATTAACTATTTCCTTAGTTACTGATTGACTTAATGGAATCCAGCTTCATTGACATAGTTGTGAACTTTGGTTGCCACTAACATCTATTTGAATCACAGTAGCTTGTCACATTGCCCTGATATTTTTACCGCATCTTCCAGAACCGCTGAAGCTTATTACCAATGGTCACTTCAAAATGCGTCAGTTATTTTTGCCTCTCAGTAGAGTTATCCAAATATAACATGTTTCCTTGACCAATCAATCCTGTGTATCTTGTACCTGGGAACACATATTTCTGGTAATGCTATATGAAATTATCCAAAACTTAAGCATCTAAAGAAATGGTCATTTATAAACCAGGGCACAGAAATGAGTAACTGGGAAGGACTTTAGCAAGACCCAGTTTTTCAAAACTGGACTCCTACTGTATTATGGGACAACTTCTTGTCAACTTGCTTCAATTTACTAATCCTTTCATGATCCTCCTATTGCAATAAGCCAAGTTCATTCTTGTCTTCACAGACTGCTGATTCACAGATTCAGAAACTATTCCCCGAAGGCTACTAAATAATAAGGACCAGTGACATTGGCCCACATTTACCTAGGTTTGTAAGATGTTTTGCACACATTCTCTTACCAGATTTGAGTTCTAGAACAGAGGACCTTACATGGAACCATCTTTACACTAGTAGAATGATGATTCTCTGTTCTATATTTTCGACACCCTGGCTGTGTTTCTGCCTCCAAGGCCACTGCTTATTTATTAATGCATTTAACTAACATTTATTGAATCTCCTCCTGTTTTAAGCAGTGCACTAGAAATTCTGGGGGAAATAAAGATGAACATGACATGGTTCCTTCATTTAAACCAGGGAGAAAAATTTATAACCAACAAGGGACTTCCCTGGTGGTGCAGTGGTTAAGAATCCGCCTGCCAATGCAGGGGACACGGGTTCGAGCCCTGGTCTGGGAAGATCCCACATGCCATGGAGCAACTAAGCCCGTGCACCACAGCTACTGAGCCTGTGCTCTAGAGCCCGTGAGCCACAACCATTGAAGCCCGCATGCCCTAGAGCCTGTGTACTGCAACTACTGAAGCCTATGCACTCTAGGGCCCATGTGCCACCACTACTGAGCCCGTGTGCCACAACTACTGGAGCCCGCGGCCTAGAGCCCATGCTCCACAAGAGAAGCCACCGCAATGAGAAGCTCAAGCCCCTCAATGAAGAGTAGCCCCCGCTCGCCACAACCAGAGAAAGCCCGCGTGCAGCAACGAAGACCCAACACAGCCAAAAAATAAATAAATAATAAAATAATAAAAAAATAAAATTAATCAACAAAGATACAATGTTAAGATACTATAATATATTTATATAAAGAGCTAAAAGAATACAGTAGGAAGAGAGGCTAATTCAGGCCTAAGCTTTAGGGTGGCTTCAGCGTCAGAGAAGAGGAAATTATTTAAAAAGAAAAAAAAAAACCTAACAGCAAAACAAAATCCTGAAGCAAAGTAAGATTAATTTAATTTCATTTAAAAATTTTGTTAAATTTCATATTATAGATTCATACTTTTTTCTTGGGGCTGTGGGGGACTATATGACAGGAGAGATAGTTGTGAAATCTAACAATCAAGATGGGGTGTCACAACTTCAAAGAGGTTAGAAATCATTGTCCTGGTATCCTAGAAGTTTAAATGCTTTCTTGGACCTTGTTACATACAATTTCTAGGCAATAAGTACAGAGAGAAATTTGTGACCAATAAGCAGAACTAAAGGGTTTTTAATAGCAATCACTTACTTATCTTTTTTTTTAATTTATTTATTTAATTTATTTATTTTTGGCTGTGTTGGGTCTTCGTTGTGGTGCGCAGTCTTCTCGTTGCGGTGGCTTCTCTTGTTGCGGAGCACGGGCTCTAGGCGTGCGGGCTTCAGTAGTTGTGCCTCGCTGGCTCTAGAGTACAGGCTCAGTAGTTGTGGCGCATGGACTTAGTTGCTCCGTGGCATGTGGGATCTTCCTGGACCAGGGATTGAACCCATGTCGCTTGCATTGGCAGGCAGATTCTTAACCACTGCACAACCAGGGAAGTCCCACTTACTTATCTTTATCTTAATAATTATGATAAGGTGACTACATGGCATCAGAACCTAGATGAGTATTTCCCATTTCATAAATAAGGATGAAGGATATTGGAAAAACATCCTTAATTCTCACTGTAAAGACAGCATTCCTTTCCTTTCTGTTTGGTTACAAACATTCTTGGTTTTGTGTGTGTGTGTGTGTGTGTGTGCGCACATGTGTATGAGAAATGGTGTTTTTAGCATTAGAACATACCAAAACCTCTACTTGAGTTCTTTTTTAAAAGCAACTATAAAAGAAGAAAGAACAAACAGGATTTCCTCTATAACTAATATTGACTTAACTTTATAGGGTCGCAAGCCTGAACTCCTCTGTTTACTCATGAAACAGATCCAGGCTATTGGTCCATTCGGATTTACTTCCAAACTTCACAGTTCAGACTGCACAGCCAGTTTAACTCTTGGCCTCTCAGGTGACATGATTTTCAAGGGTAATAGAAAAGACACAGCAGTGCTGGGAGTTTGTGAAAGAAACCCATGCCCCGGCCCACTGCCCAAGAGACTACAGTCCCTCAGCAAAAGAGTTTCCACAGATTACACTTGAGACTTACCCCCTGTTTAGACTTTGTCTCGAACTATCTGAATGTCAAAAGTGCTAATAAGCAACTGACTCACTGGTGGAATAAATTCAGTCTGGTGATTCTGTTCTGGAAGACTCCAATGACAGAGATACTGGCAATAAAACAACAAAGTAACTTCCTAAGTTTTGAAGTTGTCTGAGCTTCTCTCTTGTGAGATGGCATATTGATAACTGAGAGAGGGTATTGGAGATGTCATAGTAGCTCAACTTCTTTTTGTAGATGAAAGAAGCCCTGTTTAGATTTTGTCCAACATCCTTTTCCTAGCTCTCTCTCTCTTTTTTTTTACAAGTTCTCCAACATCTTTTTAAAAATTAATTAATTAATTTATTTTTGGCTGCGTTGGGTCTTTGTTGCTGCGCACGGACTTTCTCTAGTTATGGCGAGCGGGGGCTACTCTTCGTTGCAGTGCTTGGGCTTCTCATTGCGGTGGTTTCTCGTTGTGGAGCATGGGCTCTAGGCGCGTGGGCTTCAGTAGTTGTGGCACGTAGGCTCAGTAGTTGTGGCTCGCGGGCTCTAGCACACAGGCTCAGTAGTTGTGGTGCACAGGCTTCAGTAGTTGCAGCGCATGGACTAAGTAGCTGTGGTTCATGGGCTCTAGAGCACAGGCTCAGCAGCTGTGGCGCCCGGGCTTAGTTGCTCCATGGCATGTGGGATCTTCTCAGACCAGGGCTTGAACCCATGTCCCCTGCATTGGCAGGCAGATTCTTAACCAATGTGCAACCGGGGAAGCCCTCCTAGCTCTCGTAAAAGTAGCAAGTGTGGATCCCTTCTTAGAAGCCCTGGAATTATTTCACAGCTGTGACAATTGTTAGGAAAGTTTAATGAGACCTGGCAGTTCCCTGAGAGTCATCAACATCATGTAAAATTTGACCACTAACTAAGCTAATGCCAGAGGATAATAGCTTTGCGTCCTCTCAATCACAGTATTATGCAGAAAAAAAAATATATATATATATTTATATTTTATAGTGTGTGTGTGTGTGTGTATTCTGGTATAATCCTTTTTCATTTTCCTATACTGGCTCTTACATTGACCTATTTCAGGCAGAGATGAAAAATGTGAATATATGTGTTTTTTATATACATATAAACAGACATTTAGGTAATGGAAAAGGTCATTTTTGTGAGATGGCTAGTGGGCACAAGTGCATTTATTCATTTTAAGATTATGTTTCACTTTATAATTAGTGAGAAGCTTTTGTCAAAAATTTCAACTTCAATATTTCAGGAAATTATCTCAAATAGAGCAATACTGGTAATGCATTGGCACACAGTAACCACCTTTTTTTCCATTGGGTTAAATGTCTGTTTCTATAATAGCTTTACAATCATTTTTCTTTTGCATTTTCCTTGGAAACCTCATACCTCAGGAAAAATATTTCAGGCACTTTCACTCTAAAGGGCAACTCACATATTTCACAGTTCATTTAAAACTTTGGTCAAGGAGTTAAACTAATGTCACATCTCTCTATCCTATATGATAGTTCTCTATGACCTGGAAAATAAAATTAATGAGATATACTAAGTGTTTTTTATGTACCAGGCACTGCTGTAAAGACTTTACATCTAGTAACTCATTTAGTCCTCATACTAACCCTATGAATTAGGGTCAGCTCATCTAAATCAACCCATGTAGGCATCTTATTGAATTTAATTCCCAATTTATTAATTCATTTATAAAATACTTATAGAATGTATGCAAAATGCTAGGTACTGTCCTAGGTGTTCTAGATACAAAATATATATAAGGCTGGATACTCATTCTTTTAGGAGTTCAGGGTCAAGCAATTAGTGGCCTCAGTTGCTGCAGATTTGCTGGACATTGTAGAATTGGTACAGCATATTAATAAGGCTTCAGGCCTGTGGTATATGGCTATCTATATGGTGAATGCATCCTTTTCTATTCTAGTTAGAAGACAGGATCAGAAATAGTTCACATTCCTGTGGGACAGACAACAATATTCATTTAAGCTTTTGCCTCAGGGCTGTATTAACTCTCCTGACCTCTGTTATAATATACTCTGAAGACATCCAGACTGCCTGGAAATCCCACAGAACAGCTCACTGGAGCATTACACTGATGGCATCATGCTGATTGTTCAGGATGAGTAAGAAGTGGCTAGTGTGCTAAAGGCCTTGGTAAGCCACAGTGTTCCAGAGGGTTGGAGATGAAAATTCTATGAAGATTCAGGAATCTGACCCTTCAGTGAAGTCTTTAGGGGTCCAAGGGTCAGAAGCATGACAAGGTATTCCCCTCCAAAGTAAAACAAAATTTCTGCATCTTGCATTTGTTACCACAAAGAAGGAAACACAGCGCCTGGTAGGTCTGTTTGGCTTCTGGAGGCAACATATTCCAAATCTATTATACAAATACTGCTCCATGTACTGAGTGACACAGACAGCAGCCAGCTTTGAGTAGGAAAGGTCCATGTTACAGTGCAAATAGCCCCACTTGGGCCATACAATCCAACAGATCTTATGGTGTTGGAGGTGTTGGTGGTAAGAAAGATGCAGTGTCTTATGGCAAGCACCACTGGAAGAATAACAATGTAAGCCTCTGGGGTTCTGGAGCAAGACCATGCCATTTGCAGCATAGAATGACATGCCTTTTGAGGAACAGCTATTGGTGAGATATTAGGACTGGTAGAGGTAGAATGCTTCATGGGGCACCAAGAGACTATGGGTCCAGAGCTGCCCATCATGAGCAGGGTTCTGTTGGATATGTCAAATCATAAAGTCAGATGGGTCCAACAGCAGTCCATTGTAATATGGAGATGATACATCTGGGATTGAACCCCAGCAGGACTGAGGACACAGTAAACTGTATGTCAGTCACCACCGTTGCAAACAGCACCTTTCCTCAGCTTGCTCCTACGGCCCATATGAGGGGCCCTGTGCAAGCAACCAAAGGAGAAGGAAAAGCCCCAGCTTGATTTATGGATGGGGGTATAGGCTGAAAATGGACCATGGCTGCATTATAGCCATATTCAAGGATAACCTTGAAAGACAGAGGGGAGGGGAAATCTTCCCGATGGGTAGAGCTGTGAACAGTACACCTAGTCATCTACTTTTTTGTGGAATGAGAAGTGGTCCAGTATATGTAGGTGCGGGAAGTGGCCTGGAAAGAAAAGAATTGGAAAATTGGAGACAAGAAGATAGAAGCATGTAGATGAACATTGAGAGTTTTGTATTACACATTACAGCTCAACAGAAAGCATCCACCATAGAAGGGGAACTGAATAACCAAGTATATATAATAACTAGACCATTAGACATAAGCCAGTCTTTGTCATTGGCCACCTGGGACTGCCATAATTGGCACATGAACAAAGTAGCCATGGTAGCAGAGACAGCCTATGCATTGGTCCAATAAAATGAACTTTTCATTACTGAAGCGATCTAGCTTCTGCTGCTTCTGAATGTTCAACTTGTCAACAACGAAGACCAATGCTGATATATCATTATTTCTTGATGAGACCAACTGAGAGCTTAGTAGTAAGTCAACTACAAGAGTTTAGTGGCTTGTCCTCACAGAGATAGATACCTATTCTGGGTACAGTCTTGTCTTTCGTTTTTTAAAAAATATTTATTTATTTATTTGGCTGCACACCAGGTCTTAGTTGTGGCATGCAGGCTCTTACAGGGATCAAACCCAGGCCCCCTGCATTGGGAACGCAGAGTCTTAAACACTGGACCACCAGGGATGCCCCAGTCTTGTCTTTCCTGATTTCATTGCCTTCACCAGCACCACAGTCTGGGGGCTTAAAGAATGCCTGATCCACAGTATGAATCCCACACAATAAACATCTGAACAGGTGACACATTTCACTGTGAAGGAGGTACAGGCTTGGACTCATGACCATGGGGATGCATTAGCCATATCATACATGGCACCATTTAGAAGATCCAAATTCACAGAACACTGGAATAGCCTTCCAAAGGCACAGCTCTGAAGCAACACTCTGAAAGGATGCAGTGCCATCCTTGTAGAGAAAAGCTCAGACCTTTTCCTCCTCCTTCAGCTGGTCCTATGAGAACCCTCTCCCCCTCTAACCCCATATGGCCAGAGGTATCAGCAGGGGGGAGGGGTGCTGTTGCAACTGTTGTGGATGACATGGGGATCTGGACTAAACCAGAGACCATAGGTGCCTTGTCCCAAGTAGGAGGAACACAATGAACACCAAACTGTGGAATCAGGAATGGCCTTACTTACATTACTTCCAGTAATCCACTGGGAGATTTTGTGCTTCCTGTACTTGCAATTCTGGGCTCTGCTGGGCTGACAGTTCTGGTCCCTAGAAGGGGTGCACTCTTACCAGGGGACAGAGCAAGTATCTCAATGAAATATATAAGTTGCGGATCCTGCCAGGGCACTTTGGACTCCTTGTGTCCAGAGACCAGCACGTGAAAAGAGGAGTCGCCATTTTGGGAGGGGTAATTAATCACGATCATCAGGAGAAGGTGGTGCTGTTTTTACACAACAAGGATAGGAAAGTGTGTAGAACTCAGGTGACCTACTTGGAAGCCTCCTGGTACTCCCTTGGTCCACTGTAACTATGGATGGACATGGGCAGCAGCCCTGACTTGAAAAAGGTATGATTGCCAATGACTAATACCCATCAGGAATGAAGGTCTAAGTCACACCCTGAGGTAAGCTAACAAGACTTGTCAAGGTGGTCGCTGAGAATGATGGGAATTTAAAACGGACAACAGAGGCGGGAGAGGATGAGTACCAGTTGCAGCCCCAAGACCAGTTGCAGCAATGGGGGCTCTGGTTCATCTCATTAACCTCCTTCTTCTAAGTTTTCTCTCAGGAGGAAAGGCCCACAGGAAGCATGGAGGATCTGTTTCCTAGATCTGCATAGAGAAGCAGACTTGTCCAGAGCATAGGGTGGACTGTGGAAACCATGAAAATGTGCCACTCAAATCTGCTATGGCAGTTTGAGTGTTGGACCCAACCTTTACCCGCTAGATCCACCCCTGTTTTTGCACGAGGTCAATACATCCCTTGGGCTTCTTCTAGCCAGTGATGGCACAGAAAGTGTACTAACCTAAGCCCATTTCTGTGATACAGGTACTCTTAGCAGGTGGCTTTGGCTTGAGGACTCCCCACTGGCCTGGCTGAAATTTTCTTAGAACTGTGCTGTAGTGTAAGCCTCTTTCTACCTAAATCTTTCCTCCCTCTCTCTTTCACTGGTGTCACACTTGCATCACAGTCTGAAGGCTCTCCCCACTTCTCTTGCTTTCTTTTTTATCCTTCACCAGCATTTCCCCCAGTAAATCTCTTGCATGTCTAATTCTATCTTGGTATCTGCTACTCAGAGGACACAAACTAACAGAATGACACTGGGGAAATGAGACCTTATCTAACAAGAAAATGGTAGAGTATGAAGACTGAGAACCTACCATCCTGTACTAGATCTTTAGAAACTGTTGATATAATGTTTACATTGTTGTCTGAAAATACCAATCCACAATTTATTGTTTTTGCTACCCTAAAAAAGGAGGAAGTGATAGCAAAAGAAAATGAAAGTAGAGGAATCACTTCCTCTATCTTTAACAGCTCTTTCACTTTCTTTTTCTATTTACAGTTTCTATTATTACTTAAGCTGTAGTCCATTGTACAGTCTGGTATTGTGCACATTTATATCACTTGGTATCTGAACAAACATTCCTATTACTAGAAAACCACTAAAAAGTGTGTGCCCTAAAGGCCTAAAAGCATAACCTTAATTCATATAAATGGGTGAATATTGTTACTCTCCCTTGAGAAGAGAACCAGACTTAGGAATCTTGCACAGTATTCTGATCTCATCTTTGCTATTAACGTTTGAATACACCTCTTGAATTCCTGAAACCATATCTTACTTTACTAGAAAATAGAGGTAAATTATTTGCTCTCTAAGCTAAAGAAAGACATTTGCCTAGATGGGTCTTTTATACAATAACCATACTTGATGGTGTGTGTGTGTGTGTGTGTGTGTGTGTGATATAGGAAAAATAAACTTAAGATTTGGGGTTGGAAGACCTGAACTCAGCACTACAACTTGTAAGAAACCTGTGTAAGTCCTATTGCCTTATTGAGTCTTGCTCACCTCAGAGGTTGTTGCAAAGTTCAAGTGAAATAGAGCATGTGAAAAGGCCTTGTAAACTATAAAATGCCATATAGATCTGAGCTTTTATGATGGTGATGATAATTAGGAATCTTCTGTGGCACAGCTTCTGATATATGACAGATGTATGTAGCTTAAGAGAAGCAGGAAGTTGATTTAGCTCCTAGTCTACTAGGGCTACTGTAACAAAATATCAATACCACAGACTGGGTGGCTTAAACAACAGAAATTTATTCTCTCACAGTTCTTGAGACTAGAAGTCCGAAACAAGGTGTGGGCCAAGTTCGTTTCTCCTGAGGCTTCCCCCTTTGGCTTGCAGACAGCCATCTTCTTGCCATGTTTTCACTTAGCCTTTCCTCTGTGCAGACACACTCCAGGTGTCTCTTCCTCTTCTTATGAGGATACCAGTCATATTGGATTAGGGTCCCACCCTTATGATCTTATTTAATCTAACTACCTCTTTAAAGGTCCTGTCTCCAAATACAGTCACATTGGGAGTTAGGCCTTCATAATGTAGTGGGGGGGGGATATAATTAAGTTCATAATGCTGATCATTAAGTATATTCAAGGCCTTTCTAGATCCTACTTAATACTGTCCTGGTCAATCTCAGGATAATGTGGTTCCTGGACCTCCTGCATCAGGATCACTCGAGGTGCTTGGGGGAAATGCATATTCCACAGTCTCATCTTGGGTCTACTAACTCAGAATTTTTGGGGTTGGGGTTCAGCAATCTGTGTTTTACCATCTGGATAAAATTTATCCAGATGATTTTCATGTACCAAAGTTTAATAATTACCAATACAATGGAAAGCACTTAGAGAGTTTGGAGTCACACTGCCTGTGTTCAAATCCTGGCTTCAACAATTACTAGCTGAGTAATCTTTGCCAAATGACTTAATTTCTCTGTGTCTTGATTTTTCCATATGTAAAATGGGTATTATTACTACCTTCAGATTGCTGTGAGCATTAGAGATAGAGAATTAGAGGACTTAATGTGCTATATGTGTTTCATAATTTTTATAATTCTTCATTTTATGTTCTGATAAAATAATAGTTCCATGAACACTTTCTTCACATTTATGCTCTTTTTTTCTTTCTTACAATGCCCTCCTCTCTCATCTCTAAATCCTACCCATCTTTTAAGATGGACTTTAAATCCCACCTACTTCATGTCACCTTTCCTAATCCCCATTGCAATCTGGTTAACTCTTAGTGTATTCCCTTTTGCATTATAGTTATTTATATATGCCTTGTTCCCCACTGGCCTTTGACAAATGATCCCATCCTCAAACACACACACATATACGCAATACACATTCCTTGAGGGTACCTAGAACAGGGCTTAAATGAATAACTATTTGCTGAATGAAATTGAAGGGGATCTATTTTTTCAAGCTGAAGATTTGGCTTAATTATTTGCAAAATTCACTCTCTTTATGCCTATGATATACTGCAAGAAGTAACTCATAATTTAGGGGCTGGTAGTGTACAGGAAAATTGGAAACAGAATTTTGACAAATGTAAATATTTATAGGGAATGAAGCTAACGTTTTCTGGATTCTCATATGCCTGTGATCAAATAGAAATGGACCCTTTAGTTCTTATTATGAATATGTGGCCAGAGAAACTGCTTGCAATGTAGCTCTGGAAGAGTAAAGAGCTTGAGAATGAGGTTGATGAAGGATGGAGGAATTTTGATTGTTAGAGAGACTTGGAGCCTACAGTTTATTTTGAAACTGTTTTTAGTAAAGGTTTAGTCAGGTTCATTCCTATGAAGGTTTGGATATGTCTGGTTTATTTTATAGCACAATAATACCTCATGGTTTCCTGGTTGGCTGGTATTTGTTTAAAGAGAGTGGGCTGCTGGTCCTGACAGCATTTGAGAGGTTATAACGAGAGGAAATCTGATATAAAGCTTTTCACCTGTGAAAAGGAGGGGTCGCTGAGGAATAAAATCTGCCATACCCATGAGGTTTCCTGGTTAAAAACCATAGTTTTGATTTCTTTAAAGTCTTGTCCATATTTGAGTGGATGTTAATCATCCTTCCAAACATGATTACACATCCCCAAAAGACAGTATTAAAATCTTGAAGTTATATAAGGTTCTGGTTATTTTTCACAGTTTGCACTTACATTTAATATAGTTACCAAAGCACCAAACCATGCTAGCGAGTTGTCACTGGGAACAGGCCAAGCATAATTCTACTGAAGACTGAAGTTAGGTTAACTGGAGCATTGCAGTGAATCTTGGTTATTTAGCAGGAAAAGAACATTAAATACACTTGCTTTTGTCTGAATTATCTGACCAGATATATTTTTTAAATGCTCTAAATATACAAATTTACACCTTCCTTTTCACTGGATCTAGTGACATGTTTACTATTTCCAGAACTGGTGAAAGTATTGTGATTTTCAATAAAGAATGTTAAATGAGATGATTTAAATGATCTTATCATCTAATTCTTTTCAAAAAAGGATTTCTTGCTGAATTCAAAGGGATACAAGAAAAAAAAAATCTCCACTTGGATTCAACCTGTTCAAAATGAAATCCATAACCTCTATTCTCAGTGATTTCTCTAGTACTTCTTATCCTAGTTAATGGCTTCAAGATAGTCCAGTCACCTAGACTAGACCTAGGAAACCCTCTTCGCATCCTCCCTTTCCCTCTATGGAACTGGTCTGAAACTTCTATCGCTGCTCTCTACTAATTCAATCCTTCCTTTACAAATTTACTGCCATTGCCTTACATAACTTTATCTTTCATCTGGCCTATTATAAAGGTTTCTTAAATGATTTTCTTGGCTTTGGTCTCACAGTCTACCAAACTATTCTTCATGCAGTACCAGCATTGAGATTTGAAACATATAACTAAAATTCATCATGCCAAAAAAAAAAAAAATCAAAAAATCAATCATGCCCTGCTTAAAAACCTTTAACAGTTCCTTATAACTCACTCACTTATAAATTCCAGGCTCCACAGGATGGCCTCTAGACCTTCCCATGATTTGACTTCTACCTACCTATCCAGCTTCATTTCTCCATGCCCATCTTCCCTCTAACCCAAATCATACCTACCTGGTTACAGATCCAGAAGTGTCCATGCTGTTTCATGCTTCCATGTCTTTGCACATATTGCTCTGTGTGGATGCTCTACCTTCTCCTTGGCTACCTGGGGAACCTCTATGTGTTCTTTGGTACCCAGGCTAGCATCTCTTCATCTGTGAACTCCTCTTCATCCCACCACTATACTTGATAAGAGGGTATGTTAGAGCATTTCATACTGTGCTGCACCTGTTTACATATTTTCTCCTCTACCAAACTGAGGGCTATATCTTATTCATATTTGTACTTTTGGTATCTAGGGCAATGCTTGGCACATGCTAAATGATGAATAAATTTTTGCAAACATAAATGCTATCTTGTCTTCACTGTGTTTTATGTTATTATGGATGAAATTGGTTGTTAAGGTTTGACTTTTTTTTTTCTTCTGTTTCCTCCATGTTATCACTGACAGGCCCTAAATCAACATCTTTTCAGCAGAATGAGATCTAAGATATGTAGGCCCATAAAATTATGATAATAATGTGTAGTCATTCCTTTAAAAATTAATGTATTAATTTTTTTTTTGCATTTATAGTACATGATTAGAAAAGAGCATAAAATCCCTGTAGCGTTTGCCTTGTGATGAAAGAGAACTGCTAATTTATCTATTTGCGTAGTTAGGAAGACAGAGTCCTAGTTGAATGAAATAGCATTGAAAGCAAGCCTTGAAAAGAAGCTGAACTGATGATATAATCTGGGGATCTTCTTTGAAAAACCCAGAATTGATAGATCCTGGGAAGTCCTGAAAGGATGGAGAACGTTAAGAGGATAGGATATAAGAAAAATAAATTAAATTTACATTTACCAAGCATCTAGTCATTGGTAGTCATTTTACATATTAAATTAATTTAATCCATTACAATGACCCTATGAGGTGGACATTGTTATCCCGATTTTGTAGATGAGGTAGGTAACCTGAGGCATTAGGTAACCTCCAAGGTCCTGCAGCTGCAAAGTCGTAACTAGATCTGACTGACGCTAAAGTTTCCTTCCCTCGCTGCGTGCTGCCCTGACTTTCAAAGTTCCCAGAGCTGCCGTGCTGCTGTGTGCCGCTTAGTAACACATACAAAGACACATTATTTGCTCCTATTTGCAGTGATCATATGTAGGTGGCTCACTTACTAGTTAACGGTAATAATTTTATTTCCAATCCCAATGCTCAGTTTTAAAAATTTAGTAATGAATAGTCATGCATTTATTGATGATATTAGATAACGAATTGGAAGAATCTTTTTGAGCTTCTCTTACAAAACAACATGAATGCATTTTAAGTAGGTTTAGTGGAGAAAGCATACTTCTAAATTTTTCTTTGGTGTGCCCCACTGCTGCTCCCTTTGGAATCCAGAAACGACTGCTGTCTGGAATAAAAGGCAGTTTGCTCTTGCTGCCTCCTGTACATTGCTTAGCCTGGCAGTTTGTCACTCTCCTGGGCAAGAATCCAGCTTGTGGTAGTGAGGTGGTTTTGTGGCAGAACTCCACAATTAACCACAAGTTCAGTGTCAACGGTAGGCTGCCACCGTCGTGGCTGTGATCCTTCAGATCTGCTGGGATAGCCAGAGCTGAAGAAACTACCGCTTGTCTAAGGAGGGAACAGGAAACTTGGAAAGAGTTTGCATTGCTGTTTATTGTTCAAGATTCAGGTTTTAGGTTTAATACAAAAAAATCCAGGAAATTTCAGATTAACAGTTATAGATTTAATAATTTTACCAGTTACTTTTGGTAAAAATATAGTGAATTTGTGTCATAGATACAATTGTTGCTCTGAAAACTAGAAATAGAAAAAGAAAAATTCCTACAGTGGTAGAATATATTCTTTCAAAGCAAAAGAAATCTAGGTACCATCACTTGAATAAAAAAAAAAAATTGACCCACATGTCTCTTAAACATTACATTGGAAATTAAATCAAACATAAATATAAATAACGTTTTCTATAAGTCTAAGAGAAATGTTCTTTTACTGATTTTGTGCAAATGGATGTTAAGAAAAATATTTTCCAGTAACAAAATGGAATCTTTTTTGTATTAAATCATGTTTTAAAAGTTTCAGTTAAAATTCATTGACTAATAAAACACAACAGCAAAAACCTAAGGACATACAACCAAAAAATCTGATTTAAATTGTTCTGAGAAATAAAAACATACTTCAAAGATTTTTGAGCATTAACTGAGTACTTATGCATGGCATGGAGACTAAAACAGGATTCTTGGGTTTGAGGAGTATATTGAAGACTCTACCATGTAAACAAACATGAACCTTTGTATAACAAATAGTAACAATAAACTCCAGTTGCACATTACGGCCATACCATTTCTCTAGCCTCTTTACTTCTTACATATTTGTACTTTGCCCCTTCATACCTTATACTCTAGTCATAAAATACTTGTAATTATCCAAATGCACTATTCCTCCAGATTTTTAAACTTGTTTGCTTCTTTTGCCCAGATTATCTTTTCTCCTACTTTATTTACGTAACGCCTCATCTTTCAATACTGAGCTTAGAAATCTCTTTCTCTGATTCCTCAAGAGCATTACTCCTTGCCTGGTACTCCACCCTTGGTCTGGGTTAGGTGTCCCTCCTCTGAGCTCACAGAGTACACTGAGCTTGCTTACATTTAAATCACAGCTCCTGTTACACTGGGCTCTAGTAGTCTTTTTACTTTTCTAGCTTTCACCATGAACCCTTAAGGGCAGGAACTACACCTTTCATCAATGTATCCTTGTCAGCTAGCACAGTCCCCAGCACAATGCCAGGCACTTGATAAACACTGAATGAATGAATGCATTCATTAAGGAAGGGAAGGCAGAAGGGAGTGGTTGCATAGGAGAGTTGAGGAAGTAAAAGAAGTGAGGGATTAAATATAGAGACGAGAGAGAGAAAGTGGACAGAGGGGAAGAGAGAGAGAGGAAGACAGCCATCCAGACACTGGGGAGAGAACTGGAACTGGTGGAGGAGAAACAAATCTTGAAAACAAGCTGAGACAACAACACAGTAAGGAGACTCCAGAGAAGAAAGACTCTCTCCTTCTTTAATAGTTCTCAAGCACTGTTCCCAACAGTTTTTATCACGTATTCTCTTGTGCTCTTTAATGGTCTACGTACATAGGTCCTACCTCTCGTATAAAGCTGCAGCTTTAGGAAGCTTCTAAAGAAGTTTATAGTTTTTTAATGTTCTAAATAGCATCTAGCACAGTGCTGTGCATATAGAGGACACTCAATAAATACTTGTTGAGATGACCTAAAGAGTGAGTCAAAGTGAGGTTCAGATTCAGAGATGAGTATTAGCTGGAAGGAAAATAGGTAGTATTGGCACACTTAGGCAACAGAGTTGCCACTGCACGTTGAAAACAGAATGATCCTTTCTATACCAGAGAAAAACCAGTCTTTCTTTTTATTTTCAAATGTAAGTTTGAAAATGTTAATTCTTTCATTCTTTCAAGACCTTTTAAAGTTTTCACGTATCTTAAAGAATGGCTCTAGTTTTGGAATTTGGAATCTCAATGATACTGCTTAATTTACTGGGTATTCATGAAAATTTCTTTGATATTAAAAAATTTTCAGACTGCTTTGTATCTTTATCCCTGAGAAATTAGGGTTGCTTTATTACGGAATTCTGAAAAGTTACATTTTAGAAAGAGAACTCAGTTCTAAGCACTTTACAAAATCCAATTCAAATCTATTTGTTATAGTCTATTTCAGAGGCTTTAAATCCTCCCTCCCTCCCTTCCTTCCCCTTCCTCCCTTTTTCTTCCTTTCTTTTTCTTTCTTTCTCTCTCTCTCTCTCTCTCCCCCTCCCTCCCTCCCTTCCTTCCTTCCTTCCTTCCTTCCTCTCCCTTCCTTCTTTCCTTCTTTTTTTTTTTTGTGGTACGCGGGCCTCTCACTGTTGTGGCCTCTCCCGTTGCGGAGCACAGGCTCCGGACGCGCAGGCTCAGCGGCCATGGCTCACGGGCCCAGCCGCTCCGCGGCATGTGGGATCTTCCCGGACCGGGGCACGAACCCGCGTCCCCTGCATCGGCAGGCGGACTCTCAACCACTGCGCCACCAGGGTAGCCCTTTCCTTCCTTTTTAACATTTTTTCTTTTCTTTCCCTTCCTCCCTCCCTGCCTTCTTCCTTTCCCTCCTTCTCTCCTTCCTTCCTTTCTTTTGGCCCAAGGGTTCCAAAGAGGGGGCTTCAGGTCAGAGTAGGAGGTGTCAGAGACCTGCCAGTAGTCAGGCTCTGGGCTGGGACATCTCCACCTCAATAACAGCAGTCTGCTTTTATTTGCATGACATTTCTTTTGAAAAAATTCGAAAACCATGGTTGAGAGGTGACAATATAGAATGAGAACAGTAATAAAAAGCTCTTAAAGAACTGGTAACATTTATCCCCTGCTTTTCATCTGCTCTTTAGAGGCTGCTCCATAAATTGAGCTGGGGATCATGTGAACATGGGACAGTGATAAGGACTGGACAGAGTCTTACCCCTCATCCATCCACCTTTACCACCCTTTCCTATTTATATTCCATGCTAATAGGGTCACCAATGGGCGTAAGGACTCATATCCATTTAAAATATTTAATTTTGTAAGGGAATTTCTGGGATACTGCTCTAGAAATGGATTTTCTTTACATCTGGACTTTAGAGTTTAGGAAAGAATCCTATCTTCTTTTTCAAAAAGAGACTGAAAGCACAAGGTATAAGGATGGGGAGTTAGACTTATCAGAGGACAGGACAGGTGGGGAGGAGTTGCTGAGACCTAATATGAGGCCCATTTGTTATTTCAGCTTCTTTGAGGATAAAGGTTTAAAGAGAGAACAAGAGAATTCACAGAGAGGGTAACTTCCGATCAAGCAATGGTGAGAACCAGAGGTCCCAGGTGAAAAAGTGGGTGTTCTAACAGTTGGGCTGAGCCCAGTAATGGGACATCTCAATTGATGCTTTTAAGGTTAGACAGGTGGGCAGGCAGTGGCATCTAGAAGGTCCACCAATGGGGTCCTTAGCCGGTAGACTAATGTTTAGGGGCAGAGCGTTTGGCCCTGAGACTGGAAAGACCTAGGCAGGATTTTAGTTCTTCTGTAATTAATTGGAGCATTGGCAGCTTATTGGTGTGGGTTCCTAAAATGGAGAACAAAACAAAATTCTCATCCTATAAACTGGGGCACATGGGAAAACTCGGTCTTTGGAGCTTGAGGGCAAGGACCTCATTATCAGAATAGAGAAGTAGACAGGGGGTTGCACTGCACCAGAAGGACTTGGGAGCTGGGTAGTAAGCACTACGATCCCACGTCAGGGATCATCAAACTGGGAGAATGATTCTAGTGGAGAGATCATGGGTCAAGACGTGAGGGAAGGCAAAGTCACGTAAAATGAGGCTGGGGTAGAGAATGTTGAGAAAAGTCAAAGGTATGCTGTCACTTTAGGGGTTTTTTTCACAACAGATAACGGTCATACATTCTTGAACCTAAAGACCAGAGCTGAGTAATTCTATGGGTTGTTTAAATCTGGCAAAAGAATAACTAAATAATTTGAACTCTAAGACATGTGGCCTACTACTAATCTCTGACAAAAACTGTAAACAGAGAAGGGAGTTGCTATAAACATAGCTGGCTGATTCTTTTGGTGCATATTTTTAGTTAAGTAAACTGATGGTCTTTGGTCACGTCCTTACATTTTATTTTGCAGTCCTCGCAGGTGCTGGAGTTGGTGTCTAGAGGGATGCACTCCAACTAAAGGTTATTGAAGAAGTTGGGCTTTTAGCCTCATAAAGACCTGGGAAGACAGTTCAGAGGAGGAGAACTGGGAAGTATGAAGAGGGCTTTGCATTTTATTTTCCAGATAATAGTCCTTGGATACAAATCCTTTTATTTTTATTTGTCAGCACTGAGAGTTTGCTTTAGTTTGGTGGTACAAATAATTCAAAGGTTGCTGTTAGCAATCCTTGGATCCTAAAAATACCTATATGTTTTTGGCATATAGAAATCAGAGCTTTTTAAGACTGGAAGGGATCTTAAGATCATCAAAATTAAATTGCTTCATTTTACAATTGAAAACACTGAGGCCTGTAAAAGTTATGTGACTTGCTTAATGCTGGACATGAATGGTTGGGCCAGGACTAGAAATGATGAGATGGATTTCTAGCCCACTACTATTTCCATTACCATGCCTATGCTATCTTAGATGACAGCCCAAGCTTTTAAAACAACAACAACTTTATTTATTTATTAGCAACAACTTTAATCTGAATTTGTTCTGATTTTCAAAGCAATTTATTATTTCCTATGAGAATTTATAATGGGCATTTCAGTGATGCTGATACTAGTTTGTCATGCCCTTCTGTACAAGCTCAAAATGTATCCATCAAGTTTCCTATTTTAATCTTTGATTGGTAATGATGAATTGTTTATTTTTAAATACATTTTAAAATGTATTTGCTGAGTTCTGTTGAAATGAGATTTTTTTTTTGTTTTTAATATTCAATTGTCATGGTGGAAAAAAGACCCCTTGGATTTTTATCTTTTAGGGCAAGCATTTGACTAACCAACTTGAAAACTCTATTAAATATTTTTTCCTTTACCCAAGAGGCAGACAAGGAAAGGGAATTCTGGTCTTTTTTCATCTTGGTCAAATTCTTGTGCTGATTTCTGTGATTTCTGCTATGCATTGTGAACTATGACCATATATGAAAATAATCTGTTTTAGGTCATGGCTGTGGGCAAAGATTAATTGGTGAAAAATGGGCCTGTTTGTGGGATTTACCACACAGTAAGGTTTCAGATCTCCCTGGAAAAATGTGGAATTAGCTCTTTGAGAAATGAAGTTCTGTCATGAGGTTGAAGGGAGAGTTTTGGTGGAGGGAAACACAGTTCACTCTCTAAGGCGTTATGATTGGTTAGATTCCAGAGCAGTCCCTTCGGTACAGCAAAGTTCTTCCCGCTTTCAAGTCAGCGTTTCCCACACGTAGCTAGTTTCACCAGTAATTCACAGATAGCATCTTACTTGGCTTCTTTCATGGCCAACTGATCCAAACTGGGCAATGGTCCTGGAGAGAACTCCTAATCCGCCCATTCCCCATCTCTAGAACATGTAGTTACAGTGAAAAAGCCTTCCACGGGGAAAGAACTTTTCGACAGCAGATTTTCTATGCTCCTTGAGACGGATGCAGATGTCAACCAGTGCGTATGTTTGGCAAGGACGCAGGGAGGATGGAACGGTAGTTCCTCCCCTAGGAAGATGGTTCTTGAGGAAGACAATCTCGGTAGTATCTTCTAGGATGCTCCCAGAGAGCGCTCCCCGTGCATGCTCCTCTCTAAAAGCCGCTGCAAGGGCCTGCTGCGTGGCCCAAGAATCCACGTTGCTGTTGAGGTCAGACCTAGCCACAGTGATCAAGGTTTCTTCCCCATGACCTTGGCGGTGGCTGGCCCTTTACCAGGTCACAGCTCGGCTCGGACAGTCCAAGGGTCCAGCCTAAACTGGGATGAGGGTAGAGGCACGACCCGCCGCCTCCCCCCCCCACCCCCGCAACTCGGTTTCTCTACTAGACACTCCCCTTGGGAACCGTAAACATCCTCTTTCCCTACGCCCCGGTGGTGAGCCTGCCTGGGGTCCGTGACTTACCCCCAAAGGGAACCTGCGCGCCTGGGGTCCCAGGATGGCGGGCTTGCCCCCTTCCACCCGAAAAGGACCCCTCCCGTCTCTCCCAGCCCGGGCGGGTCTTCGGGCGGCCGCGGCCGCGCTCTCCCCAGTCTGGGGACGCTTCGTCGGCTGGGGTCCCCAGCTCACTTCCCGGAGGGCGGGCGGCCGGCAGTGCGAACCGCGGAGCGGGTGGCGGCGGGACTGGCCGGGGCGCGGGCGCGCGCAGGCGGCTGGCGGCGGGCGGGGCGCGCGCCCGGCCCGGGCAGCCGCGGGGGAGGAGCGCCCGCCAGCCGATCGCGCGCCCAACGGACTAGGATAAAGCCGTGAGGTAACTGTTGCAGCCCGCGGGAGCTGGGAGGCAACACCGAGGCTCCAGTCCCGAGAAGTGCCCGAGGGAAAAGGAGGGGGTCCTGCTGCAGCGGTCCCAGGCAGAAGCCCCTTCCGCCCCTCTCCCCAGCCAGCATGTCGCGGACCCCGCCGCTCCTCCGCCCGCGCGGCGGGGACCCTGGGCCACGGCGGTGGGCGCAGCCCTGACGCGCTGCCGAGCCGGGGGGCTCCTCGAGCGCGGGGGCCAGGCGGGAAGGAGCGCGAGCTGCAGCTGCGGTCCGAGCGGGGCGTGCCGAGCCCCTGCGGCCACCCAGCGTCCCGGCCATGAGGAGGGACGAGCGAGACGCCAAAGCCATGCGGTACCCGCAGCCGCCGGACGGGGCCGGCTCGCCCCTCGAGAGTCTGAGGAACGGCTACGTGAAGGGCTGCGTGAGCCCCCTGCGGCAGGACCCCCCGCGCGGCTTCTTCTTCCACCTCTGCCGCTTCTGCAACGTGGAGCTGTTGCTGCCGCCGCCACCGGCCTCCCCCCAGCAGCCGCGGCGCGGCTCTCCCTTCTCCCGGGCGCGCCTCTCGCTGGGCGCCCTGGCCGCCTTTGTCCTTGCCCTGCTGCTCGGCTCAGGGCGCGAGAGCTGGGCTGTCGGGGCCGCCCGGCTGCGGACCCTGCTGAGCGTCTGCTCGCACAGCCTCAGCCCCCTCTTCAGCATCGCCTGTGCCTTCTTCTTCCTCACCTGCTTCCTGACCCGGACCAAGCGGGACCCCGGGCCGGGCCGGAGCGGTGGCGGCTCCTGGTGGCTGCTGGCGCTGCCCGCCTGCTGTTACCTGGGGGACTTCTTGGTGGGGCAGTGGGGGTCTTGGTCTTGGGGAGACGGAGACGCTGGGGCCTGGGCCCCGCACACGCCCCCGGCGGTGGCCGGCAGGCTGTTCTTGGTGCTGAGCTGCGTGGGATTGCTGACGCTCGCGCAGCCGGGGAGGCTCCGGCACAGCATCCTGGTACTGCTCTTCTCCGGCTTCGTCTGGTGGGTGTCCTTCACCAGCCTCGGGGCGCTGCCTCCAGCCCTCCGGCCGCTGCTGTCCTGCCTGGTGGGGGGCGTCGGCTGCCTGCTGGCCCTGGGGCTGGATCACTTCTTCCAAATCAGGGAAGCTCCCCATCATCCTCGGTTGTCCAGTACCGCGGAGGAAAAAGTGCCTGTGATCAGACCCCGGAGGAGGTCCAGCTGCGTGTCGTTCGGAGAAACTTCGGCTAGTTACTATGGCAGTTGCAGAATGTTCAGGAGACCTTCATTGCCTTGCATTTCGAGAGAACAGGTATGTTACCAGAAAGCAAAGTTTGGTAAGGAAGGGAGGGGGGTTTTATCGCTTCAGTTCCCGAGTTGAATTAGCGTGTTTGAAAGCATGTTTACTTCCATGGTGAAAAAAAGACAATTTTTTTTTCTGAAAAGAATTCCTAAAATACAGGAAGCTTTTAAAAAATGCGTAAGTACTATTTATCTTTGAATAGAAATGAAATAGCAGACAAAACATGTTTCACTTTTTAAAGAGTTTGTTAATGTAGATGCGTTCTCAGAAGAATGAAGTGAATTACTTGAAGTATAATAGATTGACTACTCCCACTTTGGCATAGTCTGATGTGTAGCTGTTTGGTGACATTTATCTGTTGCTGTTATAATGGTGATGTCTCCCCAAAGATAGCGTACAGCCATTAGAATGAGTGGGGAAAAAAATATATATATATGCATTTTAATCAGTGTGGTTTCATTATTCTTGATAATTGAGAGGGCAAATCTGAGATCTCATAATATAAAGAGAAAACAGTGGTGAGTTTTGGAAGAGACTTGTTAATTTAGATAAAAAGACTGTTGGGGATAATTATAAGAGATTTCTCCCCCACCCTCCACCCCAAATTTCAGCAGTGTAGGCTAATATAATCTTTTACAGACTAACTCATGGTCCTGTGTGTTTGTTGCATAATTAGGAGAATGTTGTAACAATTTAACCTTTAAACTTAGTAATGTTTGGAAATATGCCAAAAGCATTTGTACAATTTCTTTTCCTGTAGGTTTATATGGTTTTGCGTTTTAAAAAAATGGAAATCATCACTAGGGAAAGAGTGTCTATTTTTGTATAGCCTAGGGAAATCTTACCTGTTCTACATCACTAAGAAACTCACCAAGTATAGCTACTGTTCACAGAGCATTTACTAAGTGCAAAATCCTTATATTGTCTTAAACCCTCACAAGGGCTCTGTATGGTAGGTGACATTAACCTCAAGTTAGAGATGAGCAAGTTGAGGCTTATAGAGATTATCCAACTTCACACATTTAGTAAGTGACAGTGCTGGGATTTGAACCTAGATTTTTCAGTTTTCAATGATGTCTTCTAAGCAACTAAAAGGATGAGTGTAGAGGTTTTCCTTAAGTAGGAGAGTAGGAGTCTATACTATTGGTTTTCAATCTTTTTGATTAGTGATATGCTTTACACCAGGGACCCAATATATTTGAAACAGGAGTTTCTTATTACTACATCTGATGCTCTTTGCTCTTTGCTCTTCAATATAATCTACAAGCTCTTACACTATCCGTAGTGCTCAAAGAGACAACACCTTGCTCCCTGAAAAGTGTTTTCAGAGGCTGCTTTGTGGTCTGTAGTTATTTGGCCAAATGCTTGAAAAAAATTGTTCAAAAAATACCATGGCTTTTGTTTTCTCAGTTTACTGTCAGTGATAATAGACAATGTTCAGAATAATGTGTATCAAGAGAAAAATTGTCAGGAGAAGATTCACTGTAGAGCAGAGTCATATCAGCTATTTTCATAGACTGGAATAGCGTTTGACATTTGACTATTTGCAAATATATTCTATTTTTTAACACCAGGAAAGTGTTTTAGCACAGTTTCATCACATTTGTAAACAATTTTCCCGAGCTTAGCAGCGTTACAGTTTAACGTAACTTAATTGCAATATGTTGGCCTAGTGAATTATGGGTGTTATCTTATAAATTGAAAATTCCTGGTCTACTTGATCCTGGTCTGGTGCTCTTTCCATCACAGCAACCTTTTTTCAGCCATTAACTAGGTGCGGCATTGTTAGGCTAGGTAGCTTTATTAGTTGTATTAGAGGAAAATATTGTGCTTTTAAAATTTGTGCTTTTAAAAAGGGCATATTTTATTAGTGTAGAAAACCCTTATTCACATTCCACTATGAATAGGAACATTTTCTTGGTGGAGGGGGTCTTAAATATATGCTAATAGTTCAAGGGTTTATACATGGTTAATGTTCAGTGTCATAACATAATACTCTTTGGGCAATACTAGAAACTACTAGATATTTTTAGCTTGGCAGAGACTGTAATAAAAAGTTTTACTTATGCTTTTTCCTGAAGTTTAACAGTGGATCTGTGGTTTTGTTTGGAGGTATGTTATGTGAAAGAAATTAAGTGGAAACCAATACTTTTATGGAAGTAACAGATCAAGAGATTTTCTAATTTTTGAAGTGCTAAACTTTGTATGTGATAATTGTAAAGTCACTCTCTTGTTTCAGAAAGTGAAGGGAGACAAACGGTTTTGGGTAGAAGCTGATATAGGGGAAAGTCTCCTGGATTCATAGAGGTTCAAGGGTAAAGTCTTAGCCCTGCTGTCATATTGGAAAAGTTGGTGAGCCTTTCCGAGTCTGAGTATCCTGTCAAATCAGGGGATCCAGTAGGTGAATTCTATACCACCTTCCAATTCTAGAATTCATTTCTTTTAGTTAGTTTACACTTTTTGTAAGGTATAAATAAATGTATGACTAAAACTTCAAAAGTTAATAGATCTCGAAGTTTTACTTAAATGTTTAATGTTGATACTGCTAGCCTATATTTTCCAAGGTGTGATAATTGGAAAGTATGAACAAATATTCTGTATTATTTGAAGAGAAAGAACTTTTAACATGTATATGTGGACTTTCATTTGTGGATTGATAAAATTATTACGCTTTCATTTCCTTAAGAATTTAAACGTTTTTATTAACATCTTTGAAAAATAATTGAAAACTCATTAATATAAATGTTTTTAATTGTGTGAGAGTAGATTCAAAGTAATTTTTAACATTTGGGATGTTATGTTAGATACTATATTGAAAAATAGTGACATATGTTTGTAAAACGTATGATTTTTCATAATTAGGTTTAAAGTTTAGTTACTGCTGACTGTGTTCTGCCTTGGTGGGTTAATGGAAAGAAGCACTAAGTTTGTAGTATATTTGTGAAGAATCAGCTGAGACTAATAGGAAGTAAAAAAAAATTTTTACATCTACCTAAGATGCCTTGGCCTGAATTTAACAAGCTACATTTCTATGCCATTTTAATTATACATTCTACAATGCAAATTTCGGCCGTCAACCAGATCATTTCATGTGTGATAGGCTAGGTAAATATAAGGTTTTGAAAGGCATAAGTCTGTGTGTGAGATATTTTTCTATACCTAAAATGCTGAGTGCTTTCTAAATGGTTAGGTAAATATTTAACAATTCTGTGGCCTTAAAGCCCATAAATATTATTTAAAGTGTTAATTTTGTTTAAAAAAGGATACACATGTAGTATGAAGCCTTTTTAAAAAGATTTTAAAGTTTAAGTGATTATTTATTCTCCTGAGGAATCTGCAAGTCATAACCCGCCATGAATTTTTTAAAGAATCCTGTGGAATTTGTGAAATTTAATGAGTGAGTGTTTTATTCTAATTTCATGTTAATATTTTGTAGTGAAACATCAGCCTACGTAATATTTTTATGCTTTATTTTGTAAATATTGTATGTACCCTTGCCACAGAGTTATCTTCCAAAAACACAGATTTGATCAAATCACTTGCTCTGTTTTAAAAATCTCTTACGGCTTTTCATTGTCCACAAAATAAAGTTCATGCCCTTGACCCTTGCTTGCAAAGTCTTAACCTGCTCTTGGCCTTGTTTTGTTGTTTTTGAAAGCCGTTAGCAGTTATGGAGCACCTCCCCACATCCATCCACCGCTCTAGCTATTTGAGGACTGCTTATTGTTACTGACGTGTAGACTTTTTTCTTTTGGTTCTACCATTCACACTGTTTGAAATCTCCTTTAAGAAACATATAAGATTAAGAAGTGTTTAGACACTACAGTGATGCTCAGACTAATGCATAAGCTGAGAACAAAACTCCATCCTAGTAGAGTTGGCCGGGTTTAAAAATAAAAGTTGACAAGTCGTGTCAAGCAGTGATGTGGTGAAGTGTGATAGAATATTTTCATTATACCACATGAAATAGTAACATCTCCATAGTTTGTTTTCCCACAGTGAGTGGAAGGTAAATAGGGCCAACCATATGTAAAACTTTGACTTTAGTATAGTTTAGTGATGTTTGTTTTCATTGTCTTCTGATTTAATCCTCCTCAGTGGCAGGCGCTTCTCTGATTCTCTTTCCTTCTTCCCTTTCAGTTACCAAGTCAGCCTGTTTCCCTAGCGCATTCTCCTGCCTTCTTATACCCCACCCAAAGCAGGAAGAATCTATACTTGCTGAAAAAGTTTATTTCAACATAAATATGTTTGTATAGATATAGAAGAAATAGAAGAGATTTGGAGTTTATCTAATTGAAATCTGCTCATTTTATAGAAAGGAAAAAAATTCAACTCCAAAGAAGTATATTGTCTCTAGGTTACGCCACGAGGTTTTGGGATACAGGGACTAGAACCTAGGTCTTGACTCCTAGTTCAGCTGTACTTTCCATTAAGAGCGTATGCACCTGCAGTCATAGTTTTCCAAGGCTGTTCTTAATTTGCCAGCTATCTCTAATTATGTGATAAACAATGCTCCTGAGTAAAAGCGGTTGAGGGTGGTGGTGGGAAAGAGGGGAGTGAGAGGTAGGAGGTACTCTTGAAAACACATAGTTCATGATGACCTTGAAGATAAACTTGGTACCTGATATGGTTATTTCAGGATGACTTGTCAGGATGCAGCTGGTCTGAAACTCAGGTGCCTTAAGAGGCCAGCCACATAGCCTATTTATGTTATACGTTGGGGAAGGAGGGGGGGTAAGGAAGAATGGAAGTGAACTGTTGCCTTCTTTGCCTAAGGGCTTTCAGTTTAAATAAAGCAAACTGAACAACCCTGTTAGCCAAGCAAAACTTTAGAAGAGCTGGGTTCTGTCTGTGGGTAGTTCCTGACAGTTTATAACTGTATATAATTGTGTATAAACAATTATAGTTTATAATAATTATAATTATTATATTTGTTTAATTATATATTTAAATACATAATATTTTTATTATATTTTATTAAGTTTATTATAATTAAATAGTTTATAATTGTTCACCTTATTATTTACAAACGGATTCAGGTTTATTTAAGAGATTGTTAGAAACCTGTTCTTAGAACTTGGGGAAGAGGAGGGTGTTTCCCACTTTTTCTTTTACAACCTAGAACTTTTTCTCCAGTATTGATTGACCTGGAAGGTTATCTTATCTTCATAGATTATTCCCTCCTCCATCAGATAGAGTACATTGTTTGACTGCTTCCTTACATTTCGTACAACTTGCTTTCAGTATATTTTAAATTTATTTAGTTGGCATTTAAATTTGTTAATGAGAAATGCCATACATAAAAGACTGTACATATGTATATTTTTATATGGTTTAAGGAAGAAAATAAAACAAAAAGAAAAATGTCAAGTACTTACCACTCATTTCCTTTGTATAACCTCTTTTGCATCCCCTTCTCTCTGCCCCAGAGACAACACATCTATCTTGATTTTTTTTTTTTTGCTGTTCATTCCCTTGCTTATCATTATAACTCCCCCGAACATATTACTGAGTAATCTAAATAATATGTTGTCAGTATTGTCTGCTTTTGAACTTTAAGTAAATAGAATCATGCTGTATGAATTCTTCTGTAACTTTTCTTTTTTCTTTACATTTAAGATTCATTCATGTTGATGTGCATAGATGTGGTTCACTTTTTTCAATGCTGTATAGTGTTTCATTGTATGAACATAATAAAATTTATCCATTCCACTGTTCATGGACCTGTGGGTGGTTTTCAGTTGTTTGCTATTAAGCACAATGCTGCTATGAAATTTTTTGTAAATGTCTCCTAGGGGCATGCACACATCTAGAAGTAGAATTGCTGAGCTGCAAGGTATGCTCATATTCAACTTTACTATGTATGATAGGCAGAATAATGGTACCGTAAAGATGTCCATGTTCTAATTCCTGGAATTTGTGAGTATGTTGCCCTGCCTGGCAAAAGAGACTTTGCAGGTGGGATTAAGTTAAGGACCTTGAGATGGGGAGATTATCTAGGTATCCAGGATTATCTAAGTAGACCCAGTGTCATAGGGTCTTTAAAAAGTGGAAGAGGGAGACAGAAGAGATCAGAGAAGGAGAAGTGACAATGGAAGTAGGATTAGAGTAATGTAATGTGAGAAAGACTCACTCAGTCCACCTTTGGCTTTCACAGTGGGAGAAGGCCAGGAGCCAATGAAAGCAGGCAGCCTCTAGAAGCTGGAAAAGACAAGGAAATGCATTTTTCCTTATAGTCCTTGAAAGTAACAAAGCCCTTCCAATACCTTGATTTTAGCTCAGTGAGACCTTTGTCAGACTTTGGACCCACAGAACTGTAAGATGTTAAATGTGTGTTGTTTTATGTGACTGAGTTTGTGGTAATTTGTTACAGGAATGTATTAGTTTGCATTAACTGCTGTAACAGTTGACATGGGTTGCTGTGACAAAGTACTACAAATTGGGTGGCTTAAACAGCAGAAATTTATGGTCTCACAGTTCTGGAGTCTACAAGTCCGGATCAGACTGTCCCCAGGGTTGGTTCCTTCTGAGGACTCTGAGGGGGAATCTGTTCCATGCCTGTCTCCTAGCTTCTGGTGGTTTACTGGCAACCTTTGGCATTTTTTGGCTTTTAGATGTGTCACCCCATCTCTGCCTTCATCTTCACATGGCACTCTCCATGTCTCTTCATATAGTCTTCTCTCTGGGCCTGTCTCTGTGTCTCAATTTACCCTTTTTATAAATACCCCAGTCATATTGGACTAGTGCCCACCCTAATCACCTCATTTTAATCTAATTACCTCTGTAAAGACCTAATTTCCAAATGAAGTCACATTCTAAGGTGTTGAGGGTTAGGACTTCAATATATCTTTTTTGAGGGACACACTTTAACCCATACAAGTAGCAGTAGAAGACTGAGACACTCTGGGAAGTTGAGTTGTTTTCCAGAATGGTTGCACAATGTATATTCTGCTAGCAGTGAATAAGAATGCCCTTGAACCAATGATTCCTATTTAATAACTTTAATTTTTGTTAGTCCAGTGAGTGTGAAATGTATTTCTTTGTGATTTTAATTTGCATTTTTCTAATTACTAATAAGGCTGAATATTGTTTATGGATTGCATTTCTTATTCAGGGATTACCTGTTCATGTCTTTTGCCCTTTTAAAAATTTAGTAGTTTGGGGACTTCCCTGGCGGTCCAGTGGTTAATACTTCCAATGCAGGGGGTGCAGGCTCCATCCCTGGTCGGGGAGCTAAGATCCTACGTAACTCATGGCCAGAAAACCAAAGACATAAAACAGAAGCAATATTGTAACAAATTCAATAAAGACTTTAAAAATGGTCCACATCAAAAAAAAAATTAAAAATTCAGTGGTTTGTTTTTTCTTGGTTCATGAGTTCTTTATATATTTTGGACATTAATCCTTTATTGGTTATTTGGGTTGCAAATATCTTCTTCCAGTTTTAGTGGTGTCTTTTGATAACTGAGATTCTTAATTTTAATATTATCAAATTTACCAATCTTTTCCTTTAATGGTGTGAGACTCTCCATGTCTTGTTTATAAAACTCTTCTCTATTGGAAGTCATAAAATAAACTCTTATATTATCTTTTCAGAGTTTTAAAGTTTTGCCTTTCAAATGGTTTTTATCCACCTAGAATTGGTTTCCATGTATAATGTGATACAGAGATCGAATCTCATTTTTTACCCGTATGTATATCCAGTTATGTCAGCACAATTCACTGAAAAGTTTATTCTCCGTTTATCGGCAATGCTGCCTCTGTCAAATGTGAAATTTCAGGGTGTGTGTGAGTCTGTATCTGGCTTCTCTGTCATGGTTCACTGACAAGTTTATGTGCCCTGTGTTAATGCTACACCATTGTAATTATAATAGCTTTATAATGAGACAATATATAGGAAGTCTCGTCATCTTACGGTTTTTCTTCAAGAGTTTGTCAGTTATTTTTGGACCTTTGCTCTTCAATATAAATTTTAGAATAAGTTTGTCAAGTTCTACAGAAATTCATATTGGGATTTTGATTGCCATTGCATTAAATCTTTTGAACAATTTAGAGGAGAATTTGATTTTGATTGAAAATTTTAAGTTGCATTTTTCTACAAATTTATTTAGTATAACTTTTCAAATTTATTTTCTTTGTAATATCTTTTTATTATCTGTAATATCTTTTTTATTATCTATTTATTTAATTTGTTCAGCATCTGCATTTTTGTCTTCTTTTTCATTCCTACCATCATTTGTATCATTTTTCTTTGTTTCTTAATCAACCTGGCTAGAAGTTTGTTTTTTTGTTTTTTGGGTTTTTCTGGTCACGCCATGTGGCATTCGGGATCTTAGTTCCCTGATCAGGGATGGAACCAGCGCCCCCTGCATTGGAAACGTGGAGTCTTAACCACTGGACCACCAGGGAAGTCCCAGTTTATTTGTTTTTTAATCTCTTAAAAAAACCAGCTTTTTGGATTGGTACTTGTTTTCTTTTTTTAATATGTTAATTTTTATTGGAGTATAGTTGAAATACAATGTTGTGTTAGTTTCTGCTGTACAGCAAAGTGAATCAGTTATACATATACATATGTCCACTCTTTTTTAGATTCTATTCCTATATAGGTCATTGCAGAGTGTTGAGTAGAGTTCCCTGTGCTATACAGTAGGTTCTTATCAGTTATCTATTTTATATATAGTAGTGTGTATATACCAATTCCAATTTCCCAATTTATCCGCCCTTCCCCCTTGGTAACCATAACTTGGTACTTGTTTCCTATTTTATTTATATCAGCTCTTTTATTATTTCTTTTTTTCTTTTATTTTCTTGTTCCTTTTTTTTGGCCATGCTGCACGGCTTGTGGGAATCTTAGTTCTTAGTTCCCTGACCAAGGATTGAACCCTGGCCCTTGGCAATGAGAGCCCAGAGTCCTAACCACTGGACAGTCAGGGAGTTCCCTCTTGTTCCTTTTTTTAACTTTGTAATTGAGATGCTAAGCCCATTAACTTTGATCTTTTCCAGCACATGCGTTGAAGATTATACATTTCTCTCTGAATGTTGCTTTAGTTGAATGTCACAAGTTTGGATGTATAGTATGGTTATTGTGCAGTCTGAAGAATTTTCTAATTTTCATTTTGATTTCCCTTTTGATTGACAGTTGTTTAGAAAAAAAATTCTAATCATATGCAGGTTCTCCAGTTATTGTTGTTGATTTCTGACTTAAGTGCCTTTGGGCAAAGAACGTGGCCTAACATATGATCAGTTTTCATAAGTGTTCTGTTTGCTTGAAGAAATACATCAGTTTGTTAGCTGTCTGGTAGATAAAAGGTGTAAAATGTCCTTTTCATACCTTCTGCGTCCTTATTGACTTTTTATCTTATTGACCCGTCAGTAACTGGACAGAGTATTAAAAAATCTCACTTTCCTGGTGTTTTCTTCAACCCCCCCACCCACAGTTTGTGGGTAAGTGTATGGAGAATAGAACTTTACAAATTGGATGGAATTACTTATCAGAGGGACAGAAAAAGGATGCATGAGAGAGAGCACATGTCATATGTTTAAAGAGTCAGTGTAAGAAAGTAATGAAAATTTGATCAGCATTAATATATATTTACAAATTGCCTTTTATATGTACCAGCCCCTAGAGAGATACTAAGACGACAGTCACAGGGTCTGTATTGCAAGGAGATCACAGTCTAATTGAGATTAAAAAAATGTAAATAAATAATTACAATTCAGTGTGGTAAGTGATATAGCAGAGGTACACATAAGGTACATGGGAGCTTTAGAGAAGGAACAGCTAACTCTCTCCAGGAGGAGAGTCAGAAAGCCTTCAGAAAGTATATAACAATTGAGCTTTAATCTTCAAAAAAGTTTCTTATTGATATAAAATGTATAAAAAATGAATTTAAAAATTTTACTTCTATGACCTTAGAAAGAATTTTTCAAAGTTATTCCAACATAATCTCCACCTTACTGTAAATATGTTTGGAATAAGAATACTTCTTATCAACTGAGAGACTATAAAGTCACAGAAAATATACTGAGTCCAATCAGGCAAACTGTTTACCTTCAGTCCCCAGTCAATACTAACAACCAAAAAAGATGCTTAAATTTTCTATCAGAAATGTCAGTATCAGTGGTAAAAATAATATAAGCAATAAAGAAATGTAACCCAGGATTAGAAAAAAGGGATTATTATAAGATATATTTACCAAGTGCTCGCTATGTGCTAGTCTCAACAACTCTGTGAAATAAGTATTGAAATCCTGTTGTGCAGCTGGAAACGAAGGTAGAAAGGTGAATTGACTAGCCCCACATCACTCAGCTAGCACACAGAAAATACCGTAATATGCTAAATGCCATTTTCAGTGTATAACAAGCCCCTAAGAACTCTCCCAATTGAAACAACTAAACTACAGGTTTAAGCATTTTAGAATGTATCTTTTGAAAGGAATCACTGAGTAAGAAAAATTTCAGATCCCCCCAAAAAGAAGTGAAAGCAGTGTGGGGGAGAAAAAAAATGTTCCCTTCTTCCCTTCTAGGGTCTTTGTTTGGGCTATTAATTAAATTGATTTAAGACAAATTAACAGGGGAAAAAACAAATTTAATTTTGTATATGGGAGCCCCGTAAAAAAGTGAGACTCCAAGAAGTAACCAAAGCAGGAATCTTTTATAACTTTAAGACAAAGAAGTAATAAATTTGTGAAGAGTTGACAAGACAAAGGAGTCTGGGCTTGGGGTAGTGAATTGGCGAAGAAGTAACAAGGTTTGTTAGAGCCAAGTATTCTTGGCCCTAAATTCCCTATCTCTGGTGATAGGATGCCTTCCACCCTCCTGGTACTGGGATGGGTGCCTTTCACATGGGAGATTTATCTCCTGCTTTTGGGGAGGGGGGGAACAAAGGAGGGTCAGAGTGTTCTTCACCACTGTTTCTCAAGTAAACTTTAATTCAAAATAAGCTATATGCCGAGTGACATATTCTGGGGTAGCACATTCTGCTCCCTTTCAGTAGGAATCCCGAGAGGTAAGCAGACATTAAAACCAGCTTTCATTTGATGGTTTCTGACCATCCTTAGAGACCATGAACATTTGCTTCTGTTAGATATGGCTAGGCTCAAGAGATAAAACCTAGGGTCTGTCCAGAGTCAGAAATCTAATAGAAAAACTGCATAAAGCAGAGACCCCAAAGTGCTACTCTTCCAGTGTAAGGGTAAGTGAGAAATAAATATGACCAAGGAGATGGGATGCGGGTCTTGACCTTGGCACGGGGAGTTGGGGGACAGAGAAAATAAATCTTCCCTGGGAATGTATAACCACAGGAGGGCCCTCATAGGGTTTTTGTTTGTTTGTTAGTTTGAAATTGTGGTAAAATATGAATAACATAAAATTGACCATTTTGGCCATTTTTAACTGTACAGTTTAGTGGCATTAAGTACATTCATACTGTTGTGCAACCATCACCACCATCTAACTCTAGAACTTTTTTTTATCTTCCCAAACTAAAACTCCATACCCATTAAACAGTAACTCTCTCCATTCCCCCTCCTCCCAGCACCTGGTAACTGCCATTCTACATTCTGTTTCTATGAATTTGACTACTTTAGATACTTCATACAAGTGGAATCATTTGTATTTATCTTTTGTGACTGACTTGTTTCACTTAGCAGAATCATCTTTGGAATTCTAATAGGAATTACATTGAATCCATAGATTGCCTTGAGTAGTATTTACATCTTAGCAATAGTAAGTCTTACAATTCATTAACATGGCAGGTCTTTCTATTTATTTGTGTTTTAATTTCTTTCAACAGTGTTTTGTAGTTTTCAGTGTACACGTCTTTCACCTCTTTGGTTAAGTTTATTCCTAAGTATTCTTTTTGATGCTGTTGTAAATGGGATTGTTTCTTAGTTTTGTTTTTTAATATTTCATTGTTAGTGTTTGAAAATGCAACTAATTTATATGTGTTGTTTTTGTATCCTGCAGCTTACCTGAATTTGTCTATTCTAATATTTTTTCGTGTGGAATCTTTAGGTCCTCATTTAGTTAAATTTTTTTAAAAATAAGACTTAATTTTTTAGAGCAGTTTAAAGTTCATAGCAAAGAAGGTACAGATTCTCCATATACACTTTGCCCCCAACATGGCCATAGCCTCTTCCATTATCAGCATGACCCGCCCCCCCGCCCCCGACTGTTACATTTGTTAAGACTGATGAACCTACATCATAATCACCCAAAGTCCATAGTTTATGTTATGTTTCACTCTTGATCTTGTGCATTTTATGGGTTTAGATAAATGTATAATGACATGTATCCATCATTATGGAAAATAAATACAAAGTATTCACTGCCCTAAAAATCCTTTGTGCTCTGCATATTCATCCCTTACCTCATCCCCACCCTTGGCAACCACTGATCTTTTTACTTTCTCCATACTTTTGCCTTTTCCAGAATGTCATATAATTGGAATCATAGAGTACTCATTTAGATATTTATCTAAATTACTGCTACATATGTGGGCTTAGAAACCTCAAGTGAAAATGTAAAGTGGTCCCAGGTGACTGATAGAGGTAAATTCAAATTCTCTAAGGCCTCAAATGATTCCCACAGATAAAATTCCAAGGATATTGAGCAGTGCATAGTCAAAAATCCACAGAACTTGCGCAGAAACAAGGCACTATGAATGAGAAGCTGCAGAAAAAGTACACAGCAAAAGAAACCCACAAAGACTTCAGAGCTTAGAGCTATTATTTATCAGATATAAAAAATGTTTAATATGCTTAAAAAAACAAAATAGAAGCTTGGGAAAATGGTTGGGGAACAGAGAATTAAAAGAATAGTCATGCAGATTTGAAAAATAGAACTTCTAAAGATGAAAAAATAGCCACAGATTTAAAACCTGATGCACATATTAAATAGCAGTTGAGAGACGAATCTGTGAACCAGAATGTAGATCCAAAGAAATTGTCCGTAATGTTTTGCAGAGAGAAAAAATGGAAGTTAAGAAAGAGGGATCGAAAAAGTTGGAGAATAAAGAAAAAAGTTTAACATGAATTTAACTGAAGTTCCAAAAGGAAATAATAAAAGGGAAAACAGGCAATATTTGAGGAGATAATGGTTGTAAAATAGAACTTTACAGAACTGATGAAAAATACCAATTGGTATCCAGAAAGCCCACTGAATCCCAAGCAGATTAAAGAAAAAGAAATCCACCCTTAGATTCCATCATTGCAAAATTCAGAACACACACACACACACACACACACACACAGACAGACACAGACACACACACATGAGAAGTTCTAAAAGAAGCCAGAGAGAAAAAAGAAGTTACCTACCAAAAAAATGAACGGCAGTTACACTGAAAGGTGACTTAGGAAGAATGGAAGCCAGAAAACAGTTGACTGTCATTTGTCATGTGCTGAGGGAAAATAACTGTCCAAGTAGAAACCAATGTCCAGCAAAACTTTCTAGAAAGAGAACATATTAAGACCATTTCAGACCAGTAAAAACTGAGAGTTTTTTTACCAGCAAAAGTATGCATACTTTAGGCAGAAGGAAGAACTTAAATCAAGAAGGAATGATAGTAAATATATAGGTAAAATTAAGTAGCCTTGATGTTCTGAAACATTACTAACAGTGCCTAATTTGTGAGGGGAGAACAAGCTAGAACTAAAACTAGAAAAAAATAGCATTTACCTTGGAAGGAAAAATTAGAATAGTGAGCTGATGTGAGAATCTTCTGTCTATAGTGAGAATACTAGGAGTGGAGAGACAGAGAGGTATAAATATTTTCATATGAAGAGAGGTCTGAAGATATTTAAGGTCTGGGTGTCTGAAAGGTTAGTGGTATTGTTAGCCAACATAGGCAGTATGGGGAAAGGACCTGGTTTGGGAGAAATGACAAAGAGCTTGGTTTTATTGATTAATGCATGTTTTCTCATGTGTATACTTGCTATCACTAAATGGGATGTAACCTCCCTGGCAACAATGATCAAACATTTCTATTTTGTATTTCTCATAGTATA
This sequence comes from Phocoena sinus, assembly GCF_008692025.1. NCBI lineage: Eukaryota > Metazoa > Chordata > Mammalia > Artiodactyla > Phocoenidae > Phocoena > Phocoena sinus. Next base: position 68,759,239 of record NC_045770.1, read on the forward strand.
TTTTGGAGTTGACAATGGTTATCTAATATTGTATTTACTCTTGATAGTTCCATGCTGACCTTGAGAAAAGGAAAGAACTCTAGGTGGAGATGGGTCTCAATTCCCTACTGTCTTTGGTATTCTCGTTAACAGTAAGCTGTGTTGCACAATGATGAAGCCAGACTGCTTCAGAGTTTCAATGGCATCTCCTCCACTTACAGGATATTAGGCAAGTTGTTTAACTTCTCTGTACCTCAGCTTCCCCAGGTGTAAACTGGGGGTAAAATAGCATCTGTCTCACTGATGTGAGGATTAAATGAGTTAATAACCTGTAAAGTTCTTGAAACAGTGTCTGGCACCTGGTAAGGTTGCCATGCAACGTTGGTGCTGTTATTATAGTTAAAATTTTCATTCTTGAATTGCTTGGTACTTCATGCCAAATTACTCTAAAATTAATGGTGGGCTTCCCTGATGGCACAGTGGTTAAGAATCCTGCTGCCAATGCAGGGGACATGGGTTTGAGCCCTGGTCCAGGAAGATCCTACATGCTGCGGAGCAACTAAGCCCATGCGCCACAACTACTGAGCCTGCGCTCTTAGAGCCCATGAGCCACAACTACTGAAGCACGCGCGCCTAGAGCCTGTGCACCAAAACAAAGAGAAGCCCGCGCACTGCAACTAAGAGTAAGTAGCCCCCACTCTCGCTGCAACTAGAGAAAGACCGCAAGCAGCAGTGAAGACCCAACGCAGCCAAAATTAAATAAACAAATTTATCAAAAAACCCCACAACAACCCTTTAAAAAAAAAATCAATGGTAAGGTTAATTGAAATTTAGCTCTTTCAAGCAATCCCTTTTTATTGTCCTGAAACTCCTTTTGCAACCTGTATTGAGTAAAAAGCCTGTGCATAAGGGATAATATGGGGAAAATTCTTCCAGCGGATTGTTCAGTATTAGGACAACAAAGAAAAGATGCAAGTGATGAGTTTAAAAGAGATTAAGGGGACTTCTCTGGTGGTCCAGTGGTTAAGACTTTGCCTTCCAATGCAGGGGTGCTGGTTCGATTCCTGGTCGGGGAGCTAAGATCCCACATGCCTCGTGGCCAAAAAAAAACCCCAAACAAAAAACAGAAACAATATTGTAACAAGTTCAACAAAGACTTTAAAAATGGTCCACATCAAAAAAAAAACCTGTTGTATAAAAAAATAAATAAAATTAAATTTAAAAAAAAGAATAAAGGAAAAGCAACAGAAATGATTTAAAAGAAAAAGCAACTTCAAACGTGATTAAAAGGGGTAATTGGGGCTTCTTATCTTTTGAAGTTTCAGAGTTAAAGGTTAAGAACCTTTGGTCCAGCAGACGAAGAATTTGTCACCTACTGCAACCATAACTTTCTGTCCCTTAAACTTTTGTTCCAGTTTGTCACTTTGGGGTTGGAGGTACACTGGAACTTCAAACAAATGCTCTCACTCATAATTCTTGCTTCATAGTTCACTGTCTGCTAAGCATGTTGACAGTTATGCAGCCCCACTCCAGGGCTGATAAGAGGGAAACAAGAGATGAGGGAACAGAAGGAAGAGAAACGGTGTCTAAAAAAGTGACTCCTCCAACCCTCCAGCCATTATGAGGCACCGAGCTTTACTGCTTCTTCAATTTAACGCTTCGTTCCACCTTTTAGATAAAGTGCCCTGAAGATCTTTCACTACGTAAAAGGTAATGGTTTAAAGCAGACAAAAATAATTATGGATGTGAATTTTTACAAATATATGGGGACATATTTTTCCTTAGGGGGAAAATACCTATGTATACATTAGTAAACACCAATATTTATTATTTTATAGTTTGCTTTTGTTGTAAATTAAGTACCATGTAGAATTAACTTTACTATCTGAAAATTCATTCCTTCAGCAAACTTTGCTAAGGCTAACGTTCTGCTAGGAATTGTGAGGGCTATAAAGAAGAATCATGTATGGATATTATACCTAGGTGTTTAGTATAAGATAAAAGTGAAGATTTTATTTTAAATGAGAAAGCATTATTGTAATTTTGTAGTGTCTGAGGGGCTCAATAAAACCCACATTCCTTCCCCAAATTCTGAACAAACTGAGAAAAGAGTGACAGATGAGAGATCAGAATACCACCTTTATTCCTGATAAAACTCATGTTGCAGGACATGGCTTATAATTGCAGACAGTTTTGCTTTCTAATCATGAAGCCCAGAGTTAAATAGACATACGTGGTCATAGAAAGGACAGGGCCAGGAACATCCTCCCTACTTGCTAGGAGGGCCCATCCATGGAGGAGCACTGGAGAACTTCTAGCTAGTAGGTAGGCTCCCTAGAGCAAAAAGCAACAGGTAGAGTTATGCTTATGTAATTCTTTAGGCTAAACTTACCAATCATGTTAAGTTACTATTCGCCTTCTAAGAGAATAGTGAGGGGATAGAGAGAGTCCAGAAATTTAGGGAAAATTCCAACTCGTGGAAACTGTAGGATTGAGGAAAAGGCATTGCCTTTTAACATGAAAATAGGAAAAGCTATTTGTAATCCTAACAACTTTAATGCAACAGGTATTTTAAATTTTGTGTGGCCTGGTTTTTGCTACTGTAGATTTTTACATAGTTGCATAGAATGTACTTAATTTTAAAACTGAGTCTAGGTTCTACCTTTTTTCATTTTTTCCCTCTCGACAAAATTGAGTCACTGCCTTCTCAGTGTGCATCTACTCTTAACATTCAATATATTTGTGTTTATTTTGTATTCTTTAAATGCAGGGATAGTTTCTCATTCGTTTATGTATCCCCCGTGCTTGAGATATAGCAAATAGTTTATTGAATTGAATTATTGCATTAAGTACTGTTCTTTTTACCACTTAACATGGCATTTTTTTCTAGTTGCTACATACTACTCATAATTCCATCATTAAAAATAACGTGAGTGGGATACCTAAAGAATATGTTCTTGGAATCACAGAACCCAGAAGCAATCTTCTCTAACAGGAGAAGATTGCTTTAAGTGAATGACAGTTTGTAGGTGAAGTTTTAGAAAAATATTCAAAGCTGGGAGAATGGAGACTAATGTAGGACCTTATGGGTCGGAATTCCCTCTTTTGCAAAAAGAGTGATTATTTGAGGTGACATTGTAATGGTTCAGTAGTGCTGAAAACAACTTTGATGTTACTTTTTCAGATATGCCTTACAAAAAAATGCTTAAGATTTGGTTAAAAATTCCTAGGTGTTTGAATGGTTCTCAGTTAACCAGTGTTGATAGAGTGAACACTTTCAGTGTTTAGAAGCACTTTAAAAAATTTTCTAGGGAGAACTTCACCTTCTTAATACAAATCTGCTAATTTTTATAGTTTACCAAGGAGGAAGATGGTAGTAAATGATTAGTCATAATTGTTTAGCAAACTCCAGAAATGTGATTATTTTAAACTAAGTACATTTATGTCCAGTAACCAAGGTTTATCTTGTTACAAGTAACACCTTTTTAGTTTAGATGCATTTTTGCCATGACTGTTTCTCATATGTTTAACTCTGTTTCTGCTTCCTGACAGATCTTGATGAAAATAGTTCATTATTTCCCTGATAAGTAAGGGTTGTCATTTTAAACACTGTTTCTCTTACTGTGCTGTGATACAATGATGCCCTAAGTGCCTTATAAAGCCTTGCCGTATACTAAGTGATCTCAGTCATTTTGTATCTTGAGTTTTTACCTGCTCATTAATAGTTATTTTGCTTGCTTCTCATTGTTAGCTGTTATTTCTTAGTTATCAGTCTTTAACAGACATCTTCCCCACCTTCCCAGTTTGTTACTGATTATCAACAGTAGGTCAAGAAACTAGTTAACCAAGCTAATTGGAATTGGCCTTAAAAGTAAGGATGGAGGGGCTTCCCTGGGGCCGCAGTGGTTGAGAGTCCACCTGCTGATGCAGGGGACACGGGTTCGTGCCCCGGTCCGGGGAGATCCCACATGCCGCGGAGCGGCTGGGCCCGTGAGCCATGGCCGCTGAGCCTGCGCGTCCGGAGCCTGTGCTCCGCAACGGGAGAGGCCACAGCAGTGAGAGGCCCGCGTACCGCAAAAAAAAAAAAAGTAATGATGGAAAAAAAGTCTTTCTCATGGATAAAGTGTATGGACTTTGTAACATCTATTTTGACTATGCAGAGACCTTTTTTGCTTGTTTTGATAAAGAATCTCTGGATAAATGAGGTGTTAGCCGTATTGATTCAACACGAGCAGCCAAATATAGATTTGTTTTTCCTTTTCATTTCTAGTGAGATATACTGTACATGCCATAAAGTGAACAAATGTTAGGTATACAGCTGAACAAAATTTTACATGTGTATATACCCATATACTTACCACTCATCAAAATAAGGAACATTTTCAGCACCCTAGTTGCCTTCCTCATGTTCTCTCCCAGTTAATAGCTACATCCAGAAATGTCCACAATTCTGACCTTTATCCTAATAGATTAGTTTTGTATGTGTTTGAATCTTTATAGAAACTGAAATTTGAGTTTTAGATCATTTTCTTATGTCATGAAGTATTGTTCTTTTGATTTTTTAATGTTATTTTTTCCCATTCTTGAAACATTCTTTCAGTGCCTACTATGGGCAAGAAATTAATGAGTTGGGAGATTCAAAGATGAATAAAACATACCTTGTCATCAAGAAACTTGGAGTCTAGTACAAGAAAAAAAATAAAGTGTCATAAAGGAGGTATAAACAAAATACAGAGAAGGCATAGGGAAAGGGAAGTGGTGTGTCAGTGAGGTCCTTGGCAGAAAATAGATGATACAGTCAAATGGGTGAACTTGCAAGAACTTAATGTAGGGGGTGATTTATAAAAGTGTGGGTAGGGTTAAGGGAAACTGACACGGAATAATGAAGTGTCTGGTGAGCAACAATAGGTAGCCATCACAGCCCTCAGACAAGTAAGGGAAGAGTTAGGAGGTTATTATCAAAACTCGGAGGGCCGCTGTATAGAGGTCCATTTGAACAGAAGCTTTGGCTTCTGGTAGAGTGAGATTACTAACTAGAGGTGACATTACTCTAGGCTCACTCTCTTCCTGTCTCCATTGGCTGAATTCACCCAAAAGACAGGGCAAAGGAGACTGTTATTACAGTCTATTCAGGATAGCCTTCTGGGAACACAGAACAGAGTAGAGAAAAGTGGAGAATGGCTCTGGAGGGGCAAATGAAATATACCCAGCACAACTGGCTTTCTAAAAACACAGTAGAGGACTTCCCTGGTGGTCCAGTGGTTAACTCTGAGCTTCTACTGCTGGGGGTGCAGGTTCGATCCCTGGTCAGGGAACTAAGATCCCACATGCGCGACATGGCCATAAGTAAATAAATAAAAATTAAAAACACAGTAGATCCATTCTCTGCAGAAGTGGAAGGATAGCTCCTTAGAAAGAGAAAATCATGTAAACAGAGGTGGAGGAGTAGTGAAATAAAAAGTGTGCTCAGAAAATGGAAAGTATTTCAGTTTGGAGTGTGTGCTGGACAAAGAGGAATAGTAAATGGATAGTATTTGCAGAGATATTTTAATTTTTACACTGCTTTTCCTCTTGTTTATTATTAAATCTTGCATTATATCATGGCTCTTATAAGTGCATGAGAATCAGTGTTGCCTTCATCATTAGTTTGAAGATATTGGGTCATGTTTTGAGTTTTAGCGTTGCTGTCTGAGTGTTTTGCACATGGTGACAGAGTACAAATAGTAGAAAGAACAGGAGTCATTTAGAGAGTGAGGCTTACAGTTAAGACTGTAGGCTCTGGAGTTGGCCTGTCTGTGTTTGTATTCTGGCCTCAGAATTCACTTTCCAGCTTGATGACCTAGGCAAATTACCTAATCCAGGCCTCAGTTTTCTCATTAGTAAGATAGGCATAGTCATAATAACTTTACCATAGAGTTGTTGTGACGATTAAATGAGTGGTTCATATGAAGTATTTAGCCCAGAGCCCAGCAGGCACTGTCAAGAAATGTTACCTAATTTTTAAATTATATTTAGGAGGATGTAGTTGTCTTCAAATATTTGAAAGCCTGCCTTATGAAATAGGGATTAAATTTCCTGTTTTCATGAGAACTTCTGGGGACAGAACTGAGCTTAATATGTATAAATAACAAATAGGCAGCTTTTTGACTAATATGAGAAAATCTTTTGGTCATTTAAAGTTGTTTGGGTCAGAATTGATTAGCTCGTGACAGTGATTTGCGTGCCAGGGGAAGTGTTCAAGAAAAGACTGGGGATGTTTGAAAGTGTATTCATGCATCATGAAAACACAACAAAACTAACTAATATCTTCAGGATACCTCCCAACTGTAACTTTATTCTCCAGAGTCTGAAAATTGAAGCACTGGATAATCCATGTTGATTTCCTTTTCTCCTTCTCTATTTATTCCTCTTGAGAAGGTCAGTCCCTCCTGCCCCCCCTCCCCCGGCCCTCACCACCTTAATCCAGCTTAAATGTCATCTTTATTTAACTATATTGAGCATATACACATGTGCCAGGTTTTGTTCTAGATACCGTGATTAGTACTGTGAACAAGACACATAAGGGTTTTGCTCTAATGGAGCCTTAACAAAATTCTAGCACAGGTAAATAGAAAATAAAAACACGGTAAAATAACTTCATGTAGTTCTAAGTACTGTGATGCGTGAAGAAAGTAAAACAGAATAATGGGTCAGGGTGGTGGCGGTGGAGCTTTAGGTAAGATGGTCAGGAAAAGCCTCTCTGAAGAGACGTTTTAACTGACACATGAATGTTGAGAAGGAGCTGGTCATGCAGGCTCTGGGAGAAGAACGTTCCAGACAGAAGGACTAGCAAAGGCAAGGTCCCTGTGGTGGGAAAGACCCTGGCATTCTTGGGGGTTAGAAAGAAATATGGGTGGGCGGAGAGTGGTAGGTGAAGTAAGAAGCGTGTGGATCACATAGGGCCTTGTAGACCATGTTGACACTTGCACTTCTTTCTAACCGCATTCTAATGGGAAGCAGTGAGACAATTTCATGACATCATTTAATGCTTCAAAAATATTATTCTGGCTTTTCTATGGGCTCTTGGTGGGGAGTATCTAGAGTGGAAGCAGAAAGATAGGTGGCTGTTGCAGTTGTCTGAGTGAGAGGGGACTGGCTTGGACTATCTCAGTGAACTTTCTTCGCCACCACCCCCTCCCCGCCCCACTTTGATCACCTGGATAGAATGTCCTTTTTAATATTTATAATGTTTTACACACACTACTGTTAAAGTACCTTTAGTTACCTATGTGATTGCCTTCCTATTGAGAAGCTGAGTTCCTTAAGCATAGGGGCAATGTCTTATCCCTCTTCTGCATTCCTTATCCTTAGTGCTGCAGATAGCACTGTAGCACTGTTATTAACATAGCACTTAATAAATGTCTATTAAGTGAATTCATATATACTCTTTATTAGGTTAAAGAAGTTCCTTTCTATTCTTAGTTTGCTGAAAGTTGAATGTCATCAAATTTTTGCATCAAATGATATGGTCATATAGTATGTCTTTTTTTCTTTATACTATTAATATGATGGATTACACTGCTTGTTTTTTGAATATTGAACCAGCTTTTGCATCGCAGGGATAAGTACCACTTGGCTGTGGTGTATTATTATTCTTGTGTATTGCTGGATTTGACTTGTTAATATGTTGTTGAGGATTTTTGTATCTATGTTCATGAGGGATGTAAGTTTGTAGTTTTTTTGGTACGGTTTTTGTCTAGTTTTGGTATCAGGGTAATGATGCTCCCACTATGAGTTGGGAAGTATTCCCTTTTCTGTTTTCAGAAGAGAGTATATAGAATTAGTTTTATTTATTCTTTAAATGTTTGGTAGAATTTCCGAATGATATCACTGGGGACTGGAAATTCTCTTTGGAAAGCTTTGAACTATGTATTCAATTCGTTAGTTTTCTCTATTGCTTTTCTGGTTTTTTCACTGATGTCTGATCTTATCATTGTTACCTTTTTTCTGCTTGCTTATAGGCTTATTTTGTTCTCATTATAGTTTAAGGTGGAAGCTTAGATTATTGATTTTAGATTTCTTTTCTAATATAAGCATTTAGTGTTTTAGCTTTCCCTCTAAGCACTATTCTATCTGCATGTCATAAATTTTGATATGTTGTATTTTAATTTTTATTTGGTTCATACTATTTTCTAATTTCCCTTTAAACTTCCTCTTTGAATTACAGGTTATTTAGAAGTTATTTGATTTCTAAGTGTTTGGAGTATTTCTTTTATCCTTTTGTTATTGATTTCTAGTCTAATTTCTAATTTTATTATGGTCAGAAAGCTTACTTTATATGATTTCAGTTCTGTAAATATATTTGGTGCATGTGTATGATCTTTTCTCTGCTGTATTTACCCTGGATGGACTTGCTAGGTGGTAGGGTACGTCTGTGCTTCAATTTTGCTGAATAATGCCAAATTGTTTTTCAAGTGAAGTGACGACATAAAACTTTGTGTAGGTTGAAAAATTACTAATTTGTGGCTTCTCAAATCTTTATTTAAATAAAAAATTTATAGTAAATTTATAAGTTATATTGAATTGATTTGAAATATTTGAATCTTGAAATAGAAATGGAAGTTGTATCCCAAAGAATATGAAAGTTGAAAAATATTTAAATAGTTCGAAAGCCAGTGGGGAATGTGAAGCAATATTGTTAAATGCTGTTAGAGAAACAATGGAACTGTGTTCATTTAATATTAATCAATTCTGAAGGTTTTCCTGGAAATTTGGTTTTGCTGCCCACTAAAGGTATTTCAAGCCCATTTTATGCACTATACCTGTGTTGCCCCAAGAGCAGATGGAAGTTCCTGGGGGAACTTTCTCAGTGACCCGTAATTTGAGATCGGATGATAGTTTTGGAGCTACAGAAAGTAGTACTAAAGTTGCCACTGTTTCTGTTTTATTTGCCTAACAAACAGATTTCTCGTTGCCTCTTCTTTCACCGATCTTATGGATGACATACAATTCACTTTATTTATTAGTGTCTGATCGATTAGCATATAATCTTAAGATTATAATTCTAAAGGTGAAATGGATCTTAATTGAGTAATTTAGGAGTTTACTCAAATCACCACATAATTTCCTTTTTCTGAACAACGCAAAATATGCACTTCTCTTATCACACAGGTTCAGAAACTTCCTGACCAGATAGGAGATAGTTTTCCTTTAAAGCTACATTCAGAATTTTATTTCTAAGATAGTAACTTGAAAGTATGCAGTTTCTCTTTTCATTTCATTTATTGAAATTGATTTTTATTGTTGTTTTTGGTAAAGAAATTTAAAATTTCACTAACATTTGTTTTTTAACCATAGGGAAAATGTGTTTTCAAGAAATTAGAGATTTGAATTTGAAATATTTTTTATGTTAAACATTCTGCCAATATTTTGTTTAACTGTGGACTCTTCATAACATCAAAGAGTTGCATGTTTTAGAGCTTAGAGAAAAATGGACACACTGAATCCTAGCAACTAAAGGCAAATAGACAGCTACGTCAGTACCACACTTATGTCAGCGGTTTGTCCTATTTGCTTGGGAACTCTTTTGTTTTAGTAGTGTGTTTACAATGAAGTCTTTCACTGGAGCAGGACTACATGACTGAATATGTACTCCGTGTTGTTTGAGTACATTCTGTATACAAACTTTAAGACATATGTATACAGGCATATTTACTGTTATTTAGTTATTTGTTATTGGTATTTAGTCTTACTTATTGTATTTATTTTCTTTCTTAGAAGTATTTTATCTGTTCATATTTAATAACTAGCACTAGGCTTTGCATTTCTAATTATGGTGTCCTTGTATAGGGCACTGAGTGTGATTCTAGATAAGTTATTATAATTAGATCTGTATGGTTTATGAGCCACATGACTTGTTTTTAAGAGGGAAGTTTAAGCTATTAGAGGTGGAATAATCTGTATTCTTCTTGAACAAGGCCTATAATTTTATCATGCCTTAATTTTCCTAAAGGTTACTCTGAAAATTATTTACTAAGAGTTTAAAAGTTATCATTAAAATGAAGTTCAGAGTGCTCCAGGGGCTGTGGGATTTTGTGTGTGTTTTCTGAGGTGGGGCAGATGTTATCTTCATGAAAAAGGCCAATAGGCAGTTGAATCAAAGATCATAGGTTTGAAAAGAGAATGAGGCTAGAGATAAAGTTTTGAAGCTATTCAGTATGTTTCATTCATTCCTCTATATGCCTCAGGGAATTCAGGCCTTGGAGTTCATGCAGACCACAAGGCTGGCATCTCCCTTTCCCAGAGAGTTGATAGTCTAGTCACTATATTCTAGAGGGAGGATTATTTGCTAAAGAAGGTCATAGATGAAGCTTGAGAATAGATGAGACTGGGGGGAAAAAAGGAGTGCAGATAGAATTTTAAAAAAATTAAGACCAACCTGACTTTGGGAAGTACCTGTATTGTGTAGGTTTTCAGGAGAAAGGCAAGAATTGTGGGAAGTACCTATATTTAGTGGTTGGCATGTCAGAAAGGAGTCAGCAAAGAAAACAGAGTCAGGGTGGTAGGTTGTGGGGGATTTACCACTTGTGCAAATTTCTTCTAAGCCTTGGGGAGAAAGGTGTTCACATGGCCACATGTTTCTGTAGGATTTCCAAAAGTAAGGTATTTTAAGTTAAGAGTGCTGTCTCTTTCCATTCTTGATTTACCCACAGGTCATGTAGCATTGGAGTGCCTGTAGGCATTTTTGGCATCCAGCTAAGAGAAAGTTGAATTGGGGTTACATTTAGTTTGGGTGGCATATGTTTATACGGTTCATTGTCACTTCAGAGGGTAGTTAGGTTTTTGCTAGCTGTTCTGGTATAGGGATGACATTTGGAATACAGTTGACCCTTGAACAACACAGGTTTGAACTGTGTGGGTTTACTTACATACAGAATTTTTCCAATAATAAATAACTATAGTACTACGGTATCTGAGGTTGGTTGAATCCATGGATGTGGAACCTCGGATATGGAGGAGCTGCCTATACGGAGGGCTGACTATAAATTATATACAGATTTTTGACTGCTCGGAGGGTTGGCACTCTTAGCCCCCCCGGTTGTTCAAGGGTCAGCTGTACTCTTACTACTTACTGTGCTGACTCAGTGTTATGAAAAAAGATGCAAGGCCAGAGATTATAGATGATATGGACACGTCCTACAGAATCTGACACTAGAAGTACGTGAGTAAGGTAAGAGAAACACAGTTTGAAATACACGGAGCCAGAAGCTAGTCTGGGGAAAACTCTTTTGAATCTGATAGCTTATAAAGGAAAGAAACAAATGTAAGTTTCCCCAAATTTGACAACAGTACTAAAATTTTATATTACATAGCCAGTAACAGTTTGTGAACCAAAAAGAATATTTTCTAAAATGTGAGTAATGATTTAGTCTTCTGAAAGTTTTAAAAAATCTATTTCTTTATAGAAAATCTTACATATTTCTATCTACTTATAGAAAATGTTACATGTCATTGTCACATGAAGAAGTGATCATGAAAGATATGCAATTAAAATGTAGAAAAAGTATCCTAGAAGTGTGTCAGGGAGTTTATTATTGATAGAATTATGATGTTATTTTTCTAGATTTTAGTGATACTTGTGTTGTGATTCTTTCCCCCCTCATTCTAGATAAGTATTCACCATTACACCTAAGTTTGTATTTCTAATTTTGCTTTTTTTTCTTAAAGAGGTTCCCCTAAATTGTTTAAAGTTCAGGCCCAGCAAAACCTGGGAGGCACAGAATCATGCATGTCAAGAGGATACAGTTTAAAGATGGAGGATGTGTCCTGTTTTAAATGATGCATTGAGGTCATATGGAAGGCAGTTTGACTTGGTGATAAAGGTCATTATTGATGATCATATGAATTTGGGAGTAGGGAGTGGAGGTTGTATATTTTTTTAAGAAAGTGGCTGTGACATCAAACAACAGTATTTTGGAAGGGAAAACAAGGTCCAGGCAAGTTTTATGTGTATGTGTGTGTATGCTTCAAAGATAGATGCACATCTAAATATGTTAGAGAGAAAGATATATATATATATATATATATACACACACACACACACACATATATATATGTGTGTGTGTGTGTGTGTATATATATATGTATATACACACATATATAGCACAGAAGGAAAAATTAAAGATAATAGCAAGTGAGGTTAAAGCTCACAGTAGCTAGAACAGAGGGGTAAGGAAATGAGATCAAGACACAGGAGTAAACTAAACAGTAGAATTCAGTGAAGGGGCAAACATCTATCCCTATACACTTAAGTAGTGTTTTTTAAAAAAATTGACATTTAATTGATATATAACATCATGTTTGTTTCAGGTACAAATGATTCAATATTTTGTATTTATTGCAAAATAATCGTCATAATAAGTCTAGTTAACATCCATCACCTTACATAGTTATCAAAAAATTGTTTTTTCTTGTGATGAGGACTTTTAAGATCTACTGCCTTAGCAGCTTTCAAATGTGCACTATAGTATTACTGACTACAGTCATTTTGCACAGCCCTACCCCCCACCTCTGGCAAACCACCAGTCTGTTCTCTGTATCTATAGCTTGTTTTTTTTTTGTTTTTGTTTTTTAGATTCTACAAATGAGTGAAATCATACAGCATTTTTCTTTCTCTGACTTATTTCACTTAGTATATAATACCCTCAAGATCCATGCATTTTGTCACAAATGGGAAGATTTCATTCTTTTTTATGGCTGAATGATATTCGTGTGTGTGTGCACGCACACAACACACATATACCACATTTTCTTTTAATTCATTCATCCATCAATGGACACTTAGGTTATTTCCCTATCTTGGCTATTTGTAAATAATGCTGCATTTCAGCACTTGTTTAGTCATCACTGTTTTAGCTCTGTGTTGATGTTGAGTATTGTAATTGGTTTTTATAATGCTGGCCCCAAGCATTTCTTCCTAAAACCATGACATACTCTGTGCTTAGTTGGCTCCAAAACAATACAGTTTTAAAAGATTAACATTTGGATGGTTATGTCTTTTGTGACATAAATGGAAGATAATTATCTGTATTAGTTTAACATGTTAAAATCAGTCTTCCCAAATTCTTCTTTGCCTATATGTAGTGGTTGCCCCAAATTAGAGATAAATATCAAGTCTTTTGCTGGTAAGGTTATACAAACTGATTATTACCAGAGACTTGGAATACATTTATTTTCTTTTAGCTTTATAGATCTTATGGAAAAGGGTACAAATTGAGTATCAGATAGGAATTTATTATTACTTATTCCATCCACCATTATTTATTAGGTGTCTACTACATGGCAGACATGGGTCTGGGTGCTGGGGGAGAGCAATGAACTACATGGACAAGGTCTCTGCCTTCATGGAACTTGCATTCTAGTGGGAGAGAGAGAAAATAAGAAATAAGCATATATACATGTAATATATTATCAGATAGCAATGTGTGTTGTGAAGAAAAATAAAGGAGAGTAAGATGACAGTGTGGTGGAGGATGATATTTAGGTAATGTGATAGGAAAGCCAGGTAGGATATTTACAAATCACTTTTTCTCAGTATATTTAGAAAATTATTTTATGCAAGCCGAACGGTGTTTACAAAGATAAAACCATTTAAAACTTAATAGGAGCAACATCTATTCACCATAGTTTTCTCATCTCTAAAATTAGTACCTACCCCATAGGTTTGTTGAAGAGTTTAAATAAGATTGTGTGTGTGTGTGTGTATGTATGTGCAAATATAGCCTTAGCACAATGCTTGAGTTATTATCAACTCTCAATAAATGTTGAGTCTCCTTTTTAGCATGACTTTATTTCCTGTTATTTATTTTATATGCATTTATATGAACCAAATAGGTTATGAGTTGACCAAGTCCTCTGTTAAGTACTTTCTTTTCCTGCACATATCTCCAAATTCCAGATTGAAGCTTTTTTCTTCAAATTTAGAGAATATAACTTTTTAAAATTGAGGCATAACATACATACTACCAAGTACAGTAATCTTAAAATATAGTGCTTAATGAATGTTTTCATAGGTATATACATATGTGGTTACCACCCAGATCCAAATATAAAACATTCCCAGCACACCAGAAGAAATCTTTGTTCATGCTTAGAGGCATTACTCCCTCCATATGTTAACGACTATCTAACTCCTATCTCCATCAATTTTTTTGGCCTGTTTTTGAATTTCATATAAATCGAGTTACATGGTATGTTATCTTTTGTATCTGGTTTCCTTTGCTGAAAATAATGCCTACAAGATTCATACATGCTGTTAAATTATCACTAGTTTATTCTTTTACAGTTCTGTGTAGTATTCCATAGTACAAATTCCATAGTACAAATGTATCATTATTTATTCATTCTCCAGTTTATGGTCATTTGAGTTATTTCCATTTTGGGGGAACATTTATGATTAAAGCTGTTGTGAACATTCTTATACATCTTTTGGTAGACATATATTAATTTTTGTTGACTATTTACCTAGGAGTGGGTTTATTGAATCATAGGGTAGGTATATGTTTGACCCTCAATAGAAACTGCCAAGCAATTTTCCAAAGTTGTACCAATTTATACACCCGGTAGTAGTCGATGAGAGTTCCAGTTGCTCCACATTCTAATCAACACTTCAGATGAGTGTTTAGCCATTCTGTGAGTTGTGTAGTGTTGTGTCATTGTCACTTTAATATACATTTCTTTGATGCTAATGATGCTTGAGTACTTTTCTATATGTTGATGGGCCATTTGGGTATTTTCTTTTTTGAAATTCCTGTTTAGATCTTTTGCCCATTTAAAAAATTGGATTTTTTATTATTGATTTCTAGTAGATTTTACATTCTTTATGAATTGTAGATACAAAATTCTTTTGAATTTTACATTCTTTATGAATTCTAGATACATTCTTTATGAATTCCAGATACAAAACCTTTGCTGGATTTACGTACTGGGAATATCTTCTGCTGGTCTGTGGCTTAACCATTTGCTCTCTTAATGATATCTTTTGGTGAACAGAAGTTCTTAATTTTAATGAAGTATACGATTTTTTTTCTATTAATAGGCTAGTATCTTTAGTTTTTAGTTAGCAGTTTAGTGGCCTTTTGAATATTTTTTAAAATCTTTGCTTATATGAAGAGCATGAAGATATTTTCTTATATTTTCTTCTAGAAGCTTTATAGTTTTACCTTTTACTTTTAGGTTTGTGATCTATCTTGAATTAATTTTTGTTAATGGTGTGAAATTGAGGTCAAGGTTCATTGTTTTTTCCTACTAGTTTCCAAAACTCTAGCACCATTGATTGAAAAGTCTCTCTTTTCCCCACACAGATTTTCAGTGGCATCTTTTTCATAAAGCAAGTGATCATATATGTGTGGATTTGTTTTTGGACTCTGTTTCTTTAATTTGTCCATCCTTTGACCATTGTCACAATAAAACTTTATAGTAAATGTTGAAATCTTGTTGTGTAAGTCCTTCAGCTTTGTTCTTCTTAAAGATTGAAGTTGGCTATTCTAGGGTCTTTGCAGTTCCATATAAATTTTTGGATTGGTTTTTCAGTTTCCACAAAATGTCTTGCTGGAATTTTGATTAGGATTGCATTGGAGCTATAGATTAATTGGGGGGAATTGGTTGTCATAATAATATTGAGTCTTACAAACCATGAACTGTGTGTATTTCACCATTTATTTACTTCTTTAAAATTTTTTCTCATTATCATTTTTTAGTTTTCAGTGTAGCTATCTTACCTGTCTTATGAAAGATTTATTCATTATTTGATTTTTTGTTATTATATAATAAATGCTGTTTCATAAATTTGATTTCCCATTTGATTGTTATTACTATATAGAAATACAATAGAAAAGTCTTGAACTTGTATCAAAAAACCTTACTAGATTCACTTATTCATTGTAGTCGCTTGTTTGTAGATTCCTTTGCATTTTCTACATATATAATCATGTTATCTGTGAGCAAAGACAATTTTACTTTTTCTGATCTTTATACTTTTCTGCCTTTTTATTGCCTTATTTCAGTGGCTAGAACCTCCAATATAAAATTGAATAGAAGTGAGGACAGTGGACAATCTTGTTTTCTCCCCAACTTCTGGGGAATATATTCAGTATATTGACATTAAAATTGATGTTAGCTGTAGTTGAGGGATGTGTGTGTATTATTTTTGTTAGAAGGTACCTTTTATCAGTTTAAAGAATTTTCCTTCTTCTATTTCCAGATTGCTAAGAGGTTTGTAAAATTATGAATGAGTTAAATTTTATCAGATACTTTTTCTGTATCTATTGAGATGATCCTAGGATTTCTCTTTTTTTATTTTGTTAATGTGGTGGGGTACTTTGGTTTATTTCCAAATGTTGAACCAACAACCTTGTTTTCTTGGAATAAATCCCACTTAGTCATATGTATTATCCTTTTTGTATGTTGCTAGGTTTGCCTTGCTAAATTATTATTATTATTTTTAGAATTTTCATTAATGTTCATGAGAGATGTTGGTCTGTAATTTTCTTTTCTCATAATGTCCACGTCAGGTGTTGGTTTTAAGGTTGTGCTGGCTTCATACAATGACTTAGTATTTCCTTTTTCACTATTTGCTGAAAAAAGTTGTGTAAGATTGGTTTCTGCTACTTTTAATCTGTGGGATCATCTCTTTTTTTCTCTTATAAAATTTATGAAGTAGTCATCAAAATACAGGGTATGGTTATCTTCTTCTACAGTTGAGGAACCTGAAGCTCAGAGAAGTTAAGCAGGACTAGTCAGCTGGTAGTTACTGATCTGGTATTAAAAACCAGTTCTGTCTTACTTCAAAACCTGTGATGCATAATGTACATGGAGGAAAGTGACTGACCAAGTGGTCATGGAGGTCTTAAGAAATACTAGAAGTTATTCTTTTGAAAGCTGAGAGAACTTCTTTTGGAAACTTACTTTCTGCTAGTCTAAGAATCACACTCCTGATGACTGCTTCTTAGCTGTTTGTGAGGGTTGTGGCTTAAAGCAGCTAAGCTTTATAATTCTCAGCTGGCTCTGTCCAACGAAAAGCCTGTCCCTTCCAAAACTGAACAAATCAGTTTTATTTCTCTGTGGTAACAACTGGTTACTTGGAATTTACTGGAATTCCTCTTTTTCCAAATCCACATAATCCTGGCAAAAATTCTTTGGCTTTGTAGAAGTTAAGATATTTCCTAGCATATGATAGGTTCAGAGAGTCAGTTCATCCTATACTGACAGGACCAAGGATAGGGGAAAAAACTTCATACAAGGGAAATATAAGGTGATTTTTAAGACTTATCTAGTACTTTATTTCCCCCTTAGTACAAGCATTCTCGTCAGAGAGGCTTTCTTATAAAAATAAAGTTAACTTTTATTTCACGTAGAAGCGTCTTTTCTTTCTACGGGGTACAAAGTACATGAAAAGGGGTACTTGTTTGTTGATCATTAAAAACTTCAGGTTTTCAAACAATTATTTACTAATGACATCTCATGCTGTAGCTATTTATTTTTTATTTTTAGAATTGTACTGGAAATGTTTGAATCCTTTATGATTTTTCAGCAAGTTATATAAAGTTGTTTAGTCACTAAAATTTATACTGTGCCCATGACATTATTTTATTCCCTTCATATGAAAGCCTCAATAAGTTTTTCTTGTTTCCAGTTAACTTAATTAGAAAGTCTGGCTTCGTTTGAAACAGCTTCTCATTTTTAAAGCATAAAGCGTTATTTAGTGAAGCCTATAAAAGAATAATATGAGAGAAGGTAATTCTTTTTAGGAGAAAAATGTTCTGTGTTAGTAAAACCTCAGGATTTTAGAGCTGAAAACTTTTCTAAGAGATCATTTAATCCTTTTAGTACTTGTGATATTGATATCTTAATGGGATTATTTTGCTGACAAATATAGTATTTATTGCTTTCTAAAATCCTTTGTTAATTATGGGTGCCTCCAACAATGGAGACACAAATTTAATTTAAAGGAATAGATATTATTGAGAAAAACAATTTATTCAGTCTTTCAGGCAATAAAATTTGATGGAGGGCATTACGTATTATGCCAGGTGCTCCTAGGTACACAAATGAAAGCAGCACAACCATTGCTCTCAGTGGTCGCAATCATTGAAAAAAAAAAAGCCTTGGTCACCTTAAAAATTGGAGTTAAAGTATTGGCCCTTTTTAGTTCTGCTGGTAATAGTAGATCTTATTCTCTTGCCATTCTATAGGTCTAATTGGTTAATATGTGGACTCTAATATTTAGTAAGGTTAATTATTAGTGTGAAATTAAGGATTTCATTTTGGTTTTTATATAAAGCTAGACATAAATAGACTTCATAGTTAATTATTTATGCTGAATAATAAAAGTTTAAGTTTGGAGGTTCTATATATTATTGGGAACACTTGCTCTTAGAAGTTGTATTAAAAATTTGATAGAAAAATAGGAAGTTGATTGATTTTATTGTAATAATTTTGTGAAACAGGAAAAATATTTTAAATTATCAAGGTAAACTGTCAAAAATAAGTATTTAGAAAGGAATGTTTTAATGTTGAATTACTTATGAACTGACAACCGTAATCTTTTGCCTAAGATTAATATCATAGTACAGTGCTTTAAAAACTTTCATAGCAAAGGCTTGTCAGTTTTTCCCATTTTTAGGAAAAAATTTTAGGGTATTATTTCTTAAAATATTTGTTTAATAAAAAGAAAAATTACTAATATTCCAGATGAAGTTTTCTTTCCAAATGAAGTTTTCTCTTTTAACCTTACTGTGTTCTCACTTGTAATGTTCAAGTGATATTGTTGCTGGCAAGGTCTCCTGACTAGTGAATTTATTCTCCTATCATAAGTGTTCTGATGTCATTATTTCCTTCTCTGTCTTTTATCATGGCTCAGTCATTTTATGGGAACCTGACACAGTGGCAGGCAAAAGGTTAGCTGGAAGAGAAAAGAGATGAAACTGAAACTAAAAGTGATTCAATATATACTAAGTTATCAGTTACTACTTGCATATTATCTATGGTAAATTTTATATTTGTACTGGCTTTTCCTTGTGTTTTTAGGAGCCCTGTTTGGAGTATCTCCTTTGGTCATTTAGTTAACAAATCTAAGTGCCTATTATGTGCATAACATTTCTGTGACTATCTAGCTCATTGATTTGTGCTTTAACTTTCTAAAACATATAGAGCTTAGTCTTCCCCACATACAGGGCTTAATCTTCCCGACAAATTATATGTGTGTATTTTAATGGCAAAAATAAATGGATTTATTCATATTCTAGCTCTCTGCCATCGGCACAAATAAATAGGTTTAACTATATTTCCTGTTAGCACTTTCTGAAGTTTTATTGAATGAGATGTCTAAAATGAGTAGTAGATATTATCTGTGTTGCAATTATCTTTGGATTCCAATTACTTACACCATCTCTTTACAACTGATATTCAAAAATAGTTTCAAAAGTTTGAACAATTTTAACATAAAATTTCTGTTCCGCTTTTGTAATACATTTTTATTTCCTTCAAAGTAATACATACACATAAAAAATCAAACAGCACTAAAAGATTAAAATGAAAAATTGCAGTCTCCTTTCTAGTTCTTCCCCACTCTCCAGTCCTGGTCCTCAGATATAATCACTCCGAATTCTTTTCACTGTTTCTTGTGGTATTTATCTACGTAATTTAAAATAGTATGCCTCTTCTGCCAATTTCTTGGCTTAAGTGATTCTTGTATGTTATTGAGAATTTAGGTCTCTTAGAGTCCTTCCCTTTCACTCTTCTTCCATTCTCTTACTGTAGCTATGTCACAATTTTAAAATCTATTTTTGGTATTTACATTTTTTGATTATAAAAATATTGTTTACTGTTGAACTAAGTCTACTTTAAAAAAAAAAGCATCCAGTGTTACTATTAAAATGTCTGAAGCTAATCTGATTTCTCTCTGGAAGTTTTTAGGATTTTCTTTATCCTGGTGTTCACAAATTTTGTGATGTTGTGCCTTGGTATATGTCTTTTTTTCAATCATGTGCTGATATTTGATTTTTTTTTAATTTAGGAGATTCATGTCTTTTAGTTTGGGGAAAATTTCCTGTGGTTTTTAATAATTTCTCTTTTTTTCCTCTTTTCAATTCTTTCTTTCTGGACTTACTATTAACTGGCCATTGTATCTCCTATTTTGACAGTGTATCACTTGGATTAATTGCTTAACTAAAAAAAATTTTTTTTCTCCCCAAGTCCATCTCTTAGGATTTTTGTTTTATTTTCCTTGTTGTCCTTCACTTCATCTTCTCATCCTTCTACTGACTTGCAAAATTTTTGTTATCGTAGTTTTAATTTCTCCAAGAGCTTTCTTGTTCTCTGTTCCCATTTCAATATTATGTTTTTGTTTCATGGATGCAATATCTACTCTTATCTCTTTGAGATTATTAATAACATTTTATCCGTGTTTTCTTCTGTTTCTTTTTCCTGCCATTTCCTAATTTCTTGTGGCTCATTTTAGTCTTTGCCTTTCTATTGCAAGCTTTCATCAGATCCTTAGAGTCTTCATTCTCTCAAAAGCAGACTCTAAGATAGGGAGATGATTCTAGGAATTATAATCAGAGAATGGGGAAGTGAGACAGTACAAGAGGAAAACTAGTAAAGAGTATATTGACTGAGTGGATTACTACTGTGGACAGCTGGGATTCAATATTACTGGAGACTCTCAGAGAGACTCTATGCTGTCCAGTACTAACCACTAGCCATGTACTGTTATTTAAATTTAAATTACTTAAATAAAATTTAAAATTCAGTTTTTGGTCACACTAACCACAACTCAAGTGCTCAATAGCTACTTGCAGCTAGTGGCTGCCATATAGGACAGTGCAAATATCGAACATTTCCATGCTGGTTTAGACCATGATACCACAGAATTGTCTCACTGAGGTGCAGGGAAGCTGGGCACTTTATCTACCAACATCTGTCCCTTATTGGTTAAAGGTTGCTCCTGGCACTTTTTTTTTTTTTCACACCAAAACAGTACTTTATTTTGTAAATTTTGACCCATTACTACTCCCATGTTATGGGTTTTTTCAGCTGTCAAGTGTACAAGGTAAAGAAAAAATTTAGTTAGGTGGGGGTTGTACCTGGAAAATAAATTTCTTCAACTCCATATACACATTTCAGAACTGCTGGGTCCCAAGTCCCTCTATGAACTCCTGGGCTGCCAGTATCACGTGCAGCCTACAAAGCTACACTATCTGAATAGCTTATTAATTCTGCATATCAGGTCAATCAACGTGTCAACCTGTAACAGACTGCACACTTTTAACTGAACATGGCAAAATATTCACTCTCTAGAACTTTACATCATCATTTGATGTCAAACAATGAAGCAAATCCCAACAGTATATACAAAAAACAGCTTTGCATTTACAGAAGATTGTTTCCCATACTGATTAATCCAGGCAGCTAACTCATTGGTTTATGCAACTTTTTTGAAGAAAAATAAATCAATTACTAGCAGAACTATTAGTTGATCACTTATCCATTGACAACTTGCATCGTTTATTCAGTGCTATATTAAATAATGTATTGGAAGATAGATTAACTAATAGCTCCAAGCCTCCTAACGATTTAAATGAAAATTACAAAATGTTTGAGACCCTATTTGGTAATACAAAGGGTGTTTGACTTCCAATTTCCATTCTGTGTAGAACAAGAACAGGTCATTCCTTTATGGACATGCATAAAATACATCACGTTTTCTGTTCTGCTGATGCTATAAATTCAATACCAATTCTCCAGCCACATCAGTTATGAGCATAAAGTATATCATGTAACCTCAGATCTCTAACAGTGGAAGGCTTACCCAAGAATGGATGCTGCTAGAATAATGCTGCTTCCTTTGATGTGATAACTCAGCATCCATCTCCCTCCCCCTCAGATGATTCTTCAGCGTGTTAGAGCAGTGAGGAATGGTTTTAATCCCATACCCAAGTTAGAGTGAAGACATTGGTCACATAATACACATGCTTCATTTTTTAAAAAATTCTGAGTCTTGGGCAACTCTTCTCCTGTAACTACTTTATAGTTTCTAAAAGCAGTTATTGTCCAAAGCTGGAAGAACTTAAGTCTTCTCAGATGAGCATGTGAATGAATGGAGGGAGGTAAACAAAAGATAAAAAAGACGAGGTCTGATGGGGGGAGCAGCTGGATAAGAAAATCAAAAAAGGAATAGTAATTTAAAGTTTATTCCAGCTATAATGCAGGTTATTCTGACTTTCAGCTAGCATCACATGGCATACTTCTGAGTCCATTCCTGAGTTATTCTGTTGTACTTATCTCTGTTTTATAGACCCGTGCAATCTCTGGCAATAGGGGGTCATCTGGGTTTGGATCACATAGCAGTGAACAAATGGATAAAAGAAATTTAGAAGTAGTTAAAGCAGGAGACCACTGTGATCTTAGAATGTCGAGACAAATGCTGCCGTTACCGTTAATATTTGGATGATAAATTTTGTTGCAAATGCAACCTTAGCTGGTTTGAAGGGGTAGTCTGTAGGAAATGAACTGTCAAAAAGAATACACCGCCTTGATATGGGCTGTCATTAGGTCCCATAATTGTAGCTTGCCAATGAAACATATCATCCCCAACTGGACCTGCAAAACTTTGTGCCGCAGGGTCTCGGGCCAAATCACCAAGTTCTTTATTAATCCGTTTCAGTGCCATAGTCTGTGCTTTTCGTTTGGCTCCGTACTATTTCGGTGTGTGCTCAAAAGTCAGGCCAAAACTCTTGATTATCCCGGTGGCTGGGAAGGATTGTCTTTTGTCTCACACCAGCTCTGCCAGACACAGGCACAGCGGGCCGGGGCCTCCCTCAAGCTGCAGCCTGGCCTCCTTCCTGCGTGGCAGCTGGTGCCTCCCTGGCCTTATGGAGCTCACGTGCACGACCTCTCCTGGTGTTCTTAACTCCCTGTTACTTCTGGCCTGTGTCAGTCTGCTATCTCACCTCTGTCTTCTACTAGGTGCCTGCTATACCAAATGCAGAATTTCTCTAGATCTCTGGTCTCTAGAATTTCTCCAGAGACCAAAATTCTGGTCTGCCAGTCTGAAGGGAAGTAGTTGCTTGACTGAACACAGTGGAGGCAGCGTCTTATCAGTATAAATATGTAGGTTTTCAATCAAACTCCCCAGATTTTAGTGGGAAATCTTACCCCAACATTCTATGGCAATTGCTATCTTCAAGTGCTAGATCTTTGGAGGGGTCTGTGAGTAAATTGACTTCCTATTCTTTTCCCTTACTGTAGGCATTTAGGTTTCAATCTTTTTTGATCTGCAAATTACCACCCCTTTGGAGCTTAAGAAAAATTGTGATATATAGTGTTTCAAACATACGGAAAAGTATAAAGAAAAATATACGTGCAATTCTTGTAGTGCTGTGGTAAACCCAGCTAGGCCGTGATGTATTGTTTTGTCTTGTCTTTTCTTTTCCCTCCCTCCCTCCCTTCCTTTTCTTCTTTCTTTTCCTTCAATGCCAAGATCTTTTATTTGATTAAATTTTAGGAGACTTGCCAACACTCATTGATATCAAGGCAGCTAAGATTTGTATTGGTTTTTCTCCTCTACTTTGCTGTGTTTAGTTTGGTAATATTTTATTGAGAATTTTGTGTCTATTTGCATAAGACATTTTGGCATTTAATGTTCTTTTCTTGTAACATCTGTTCTCATCTGGTTTTGATATCAGGGTAGCACTAGACTTATGAAAAAGTTGGTGAGCGTTACATCTTTTTCTGTTATCTGAAACAGTTTTTAAAAGATTAGGATTAGTTGTTCCTTAAATGCTTGTTTGAACTACTCCGTTTGGGGCTAGCTGTATTTCTTGTGTGTGTCACACTCCTTCCTTCTGTTTTAATATTTTTCTTTATAACACAGAAATATCTTTCAGTTAGTGTAAGCTCTTTTTGTGTGTCTGAAAGTTTCTTTGTTTAACTCTCACTTTTGAATGATAGTTTACCAAGATGTAGAATTCTAGATTGTCAGGTTTTTTTCTCCTGGGTTTTTCTTCCTCAAATATCTTTAGAAAATTTTCCAAATTTCTTCTTTTTTAAGTTTGGCATGACCAGGAGGCTTGGGTCTTATCTAAATATTAGGTCTGAAGGTCTAACAAATGGAAATTAATTTTTTAAATGGATATCCCAGTTTTTAATTAGACACCAGCAATATTTATGACAAAAAGTTCCTTATAGTCTCAGATACCTTTAATTTTAATGGAAACATTTCCTCCAAAAGATTAAACAAGAATTTCTGAATCATGGCTCCATATTAGAACCTACTGATTTGATTGGTTTGGGATGGGGGTCTAGGTAGGCTTGGGTTATCTTTTGATGTGTCCAGGTAATTCTAATGTATAGATAGAGATTAAGAAACACTGAGTTACAAATTGATCTGTACTTCAGTGAAATTTTAATACAAATTTCAGCAGTCTTTTTCTTTTTTTTAAAGTTACTGACAATCTAATTCAAAATTAGATTGAATCTAATTTACAGGACTTCCCTGGTGGTCCAATGGTTAAGACTCCATGCTCCACTGCAGGGGGCACGGTTCGATCCCTGGCGGGGGAGCTAAGATCCCTCATGCTGTGCGGCGGCCAAAAAAGAACATAGCTCAGACTACCTGATTCAAGATTTATTTAATTACAGTGTGTAGTAGTAATAAGATAGACATTATGGATCAATAGAATAGAATCGAGGGTCCAGAAATAGACCCACACACATAAGATCAGTTGATTTTTAGCAAAGGTGCCAAGGTACATCAAAGGAGGAAGTTACAGTCTTTTCAACAAATGTCCCAGAACAACTGGCTACTCTGTGGGGGAAAAAATGAACACTGACTCTTACTCACACCATACACAGCACAATTGTTATAGACCAAAATTTAAAAATAAAAAAAACTTTAAAACATATAGAAGAAAATTCTGAAAAAAAAACATAAAAGAAAAAAAATTAACTGGACTTCATTACAATTAAAAACTTTTCTTTGAAAGCTATCAGTAAGAAAATGCAAAGGTAAGTACTAGCATGGGAAAACTATTTATAATAAATATATCTGACAAATGACTTCTATCTAGAATATTTAAAGATCTCTTACAACTCAATAAAAAGAAAACAAATGATCAAATTAAAATTAGGCAAAAAATGTGAACACTCCTGCTAGGAATGTAAAATTGTACATTCCCTTGGAAAATGTTTTGGCAATTTAGCGTATGATCTTGGAGTTCTCTCCTAAGTATTTAATGAAGAGAAATAAAAACATATATCCACAGAAAAATTTGTTCACGTATGTTTGTAGCACTGTTGTTCATAAAAGTCGTAAATTGGAAACAACCCAAATGTTCATCACAGGTGAGTGGGTAAACAAATTGTGGTATATCCCTACAATGGAATACTACTCATTAATAAAAGGGAATGAACTATGAATACACACAACATGTATGAATCTCAGAACATTAGCAAAACCTTATGCTAAATCGAAGAAGCCATATACAAAGGAGTAAATACTGTATAATTCAGTTTATATACAATTCTAGAAAATGAAAAATAATTTATACAAAGCAGATCAGTGATTTGCCACCTAGGGCCAGTGGTAGGGGGAATTGAATACAGAGGAGTTTGAGGGAACTTTTGTTGGTGATGGAAATATTTATATCTTAATTGTGGGGATATATACACAGTTGTACAATATTTGTCAAAAATCATTAAACTGAACATTTTAAATGGCTGTAAGTAAATTTGACTTCAATAAATTTGATTTTAAGAAAAGTAACACTGGATTGGACAATCTCATATTCTTGTCCAATTACCATAGTATATAATTATGTGTCCTTTTCATAAGTTTTTATTTATTACTTTACTATTACGGGTATACACTGACAGTTTAGTTTGTATTATAATAAAATAAAATTCTAAAATCAAAATTACATTTCAAGAAGGTTTATAACTGCTCTTTTTAACTCTGTGTGTGTGTGTGTGTGTGTGTGCACGCGTGCGTATGTGTAGAGTCTTTACTATAGGTATCCTCTTCCAAAACAAAATAAAACAAAAATAAACAAACTGGGAATTGTAGCTTTATTTTACATAGTGCAGAATAAAATAGGCAAAGACAATTTTGGGAATGAAATTGTAGCTTCTAGTTTTTATTTTGTGACTTCAAATCCATGTTAGTGGTTAAATTACAGTGTTTATGGTTGAATGAGGAGTATTTATTGTGGAGAAAGTATATGTATGGTCTTGGCTCATTTACTAATAAAATATTTTAACCTTTAATTGAATGTTGCTATAGCATGGATGTTATGGATGTATGTTACAATTACATTCTGTTGTATAATACCGGGAATGTTTTTATTATTTATATAGTAATAAGGTGAAAAACTGTATACTGTTTAAAAAATATATGGATAATAGCTATTTCAGATCTTTCATGTGAGCCTATTAAAGCAAAAAAAAAGGTTAAATACTGTTTTGTATATGCTGAATTCGCTGCTGCACAAAATAGAATGCAATGACCGTGTTTTCAGAGTTTTGGAGTGATTGTAAACAGATGAAGAAGTGCTGAATCAGGCACTCTAGGACTTTGACAGTTGCCCTGGAAACAGGGTGCATTATACTTGCTAACAATAATCTCCCTCCCTCCCTCCCTCCCTCCCTCTTTCTCTCTCCTCCCCCACTCCCTCCCTCCTCTTCCTTTCTTGTTTTTTGATGATGGCAGTGCAAGTTGAATTTGTATATTGATCTAGGCTCACACTTAATGTAAATGATTTTTTTAAATTGAGTTCAATGAAGGAAAACTAAACTATAGTTTTAATTAGACTGTATTGTACAGTGCCTGAAACTGAAAGGCTAAATAAACTGACATCTTTTTTTTTTTTTTTTTTTTTTTTTTTTTTTTTTTTTTGCGGTACGCAGGCCTCCCACTGCTGTGGCCTCTCCCGTTGCGGAGCACAGGCTCCGGACTCGCAGGCCCAGCGGCCATGGCTCACGGGCCCAGCCGCTCCGCGGCATGTGGGATCCTCCCAGACCGGGGCACGAACCCGTGTCCCCTGCATCGGCAGGCGGACTCTCAACCACTGCGCCACCAGGGAAGCCCTAAACTGACATCTTTTAAAGTATTACATTTTCTTAGCATCTGTTATTGAGATAAAAACGTAGATTGAAATTTGTAATTTACTAAGTGACCTTGGATAAATTAAGCCCTCTGTTTCTCAATTTTCTCATTTGTAAAATGGCAATGGTAATAGTACCACAACTCCTAGTGGTGATGTAAAGATTAGATGAGCTAATGTATTTGAGGTGCTGGCACACAGTAACTTCTCAACAAATGTTTGCATATCATCATCATGATCTTATCCAAAGTAAAACAACTTCTATACCTCACTATGGCTATTTTAATATACATGTTACTAAGCAATATAATGTATTTAAAAGAAAAATGCTGGTAATGACACTTGCAAATAAACAAAAAGAAGTGTATTGTAAATTTTAGATCATATATGTGGTTGAATTTTTAAATTGTATTTATTGCCAATGTATTAGGTTTTGTAATGATCATTTAGATAGGAGCAATATTCATTCATTTTTAGAGTTTTTGGCCAGTTTCATAGATTTTTAAATAGCTGTAAAGACATAATTACAGTTTTCCTACACACATATTTTAGCATTTTGGTGCATGCTGTAGTAGATTATATCTTCAGCATCTGACAGCATGTAGTGACAATATTGATTTCTTCCTTATTCAATCGTCTAGCAAACACATATCGTGTACCTACTGTGTACCAGATGCTGGGGATATCACAATGAACAAGACAGTCAAGATTCTTGCTGTCATGAAACTACTGTCATGAAACTTAGAAATCATTGTTGGGGAAGGTACTAGGGAAGAGTGATTGGATAAAACAACACATAAAAGAACAAGATAGCTTCAGAAAGTGTGATAAGTCCTGAGAAAAAAATAAAACAGGCTGGTGGGATACAGTGTGCCTGGAAGGACTAATTTAGATTGCATGGTTATAGAAGTCCTTTGTAAGAAGATGACATTTGAGCTGAGACTTGAATGATGAGGAGACAGTCTCATGAAGACCTGGGGATGGAATTTCTGGTTAGTGGGAATAGGAGTGCAACTGCTTCTTAGACCTGATGAGCTTGGCATATTTGAATACTTTAAAAGATGAGTATTGCTAAAGGGTAACGATTGAGTGGAAGAGTGATAAAGGAGATGGTGCGTAAAGATAGGCAGGGATCTATATTTCACATTTAGCCCTGGGAATCATTTCTTACTGACTCTGTGAACCTTGATGCCACTAGCAAAGAGAAGTATGGAAAACATGCAGTTGGTGTTAACAATGTGGCTTTTAGGAAACCAAAAAAATATCCACAGAGGTTTTCATTGCAGATTCGGAAGTATAATAAAAGAAATAATCATTAATTTTGTAGGCTCTGGAGATAAATCAGGCCTGACTGATTCCTGGCTTCTTTTTAGTGAAATATCAAGGTATAAAAATTTGTTTTGAAAGCAGTGGAGGAGAAAACTTGTACATAGCACCCTTTCCTCCTATTATATATGTATTTATTATGTAACTACTTAAATATATTCATATATATGGATATGCATATACATAGGGATTGATATAGACACATATATGAATACTAATAATTTTGGTTCATGTTTTGTGAATGCTATTACAAGATATGAACCTCTCATATAGAATTACCAACTATGCAGTTTGCTAGTAGTTTTCTATTTTGGATTAATGCACTTTGAGAATTAATCTTTCAGTCACTGGAATAGTGAATTAGTCACTCTTTGCTTTACTCACTTTGATAATTTACTTGAATATCATGGATTTTATGAAGGGATAGACTGATTTGTTTAAGTTTTTCCTTATAAGTTTAACTTCTGTCATGTTGATAGGTGATTTTTCTCTTTCTGTTTCAGGGCCACAGGCCACAAGTATCCTTTGCTCTAGTCAACCATCTGGAAATTTTATGCCACTGATAATTACTAGAAAGATAATAATGGAAAAACATTAGCTAAGTGCCTACTATGTATATGTGCACAATTGATGATTTCTCCTTCTGGGTTGGAGATTAGAATTAGAATATGAAAAAATATAGTTTTATGCTCTTTCTAGCAGGTGATAGTTCTTTTTATTTCACTTTCAGTTGTGATCGCTAGTTCACCTCTGGTATTGAGAAAATTGTCACAAATTTTAAAAAATTACAAACAATTCATGCTTATGGTTAGCAATTTAAATATTAGAATAAGAAAAATGGAAAGTAAAAGTTCCTGACCCCTGCAGTTTTATTCCCCAGAGATAAACTTTGCTAACACGTTCTTGTGTTTCCTTCTAGAATTTTAGATGTTTATGCAAGCATATGTAAGTGTATGTTTGCGTGTATAAATTTACATATATAGTGTATCTTCCTTTCCTTTCTCTTTTTACATGTATAGGATCTACAATACTGTTCTGCAACTATGTGTACCATCACTTAGTACATATTATTGATATCTATAGACCCATCTTGTTCTTTTTTTTTTTTTTTGGTTGCTTCGGGTCTTAGTTGCGGCATGCAGGATCTTCGTTGAGGCATGTGCAATATTTCGTTGTGGCATGCGGGCTTCAGAGCATGTGGGCTCAGTAGTTGTGGCTCATGGGCTCTCTAGTTGTGGCACAGGCTCAGTAGTTGCGGTGCAAGGGCTTAGATGCCCCGCAGCATGTGGGATCTTAGTTCCCTGACGAGGGATCTAACCTGCATCCCCTGCATTGGAAGGCGGATTCTTAACCACTGGACCACCTGGTAAATCCCCCATCTTGTTCTTTGTAACAGCTGCATGGTAGTCCATTGTTTGAATACAGTGTAATTTATTGACCTGGCTTCTATTGATAAACAGTTTCCTTGTAATTTGTATACTTGCATCGTGTATAAGTTTATCCATAGGCATTGCCTTTAAAAGTTTTAGAGCAGTTGCCAAGTTGTCTTTCAAAATAGTAGCAACAATTTATATGCCCCTCACTGTGTTCCAGTATTTCCCTTTTATGTTCTAGCTAATGCACAAAAACAAAAACAGTTGACTGTAGATAGGTAAATTTTATTGATAAACAGAAATATTTTTGGTTATGATAAAAGTACCATTTATTTTCTTTTTTTTTTTGGTATCTTGTGACATCTTTATAAATACTCACATGGCAAAAGTTGAATTTTACATTTAATCTCAAAGATGGTAGTACAGAGCTCAGCATCTTGTTAGAAAACTTATATAGGACACGAATGATCTAAAGTGGTTAAAATAAATGATATTTATTTTAATATTTAGTTATTATATGCAAGCTAAAGTTCATGTAATTCAAATAACGATAAGTACATTTTTAGACTTCTCAGCATGGACTTTTTCTGTCATTAAATATAGTTAATATAGTTTTAAAATGAATGAGTAAAATGGATTTAAATTTTGCAGATTGGATCAGGCAAGAATCATCAATGGATGCTAAATCCATGGGAAACTTTTAATGAGGAACAGGATATTTCAGTGATTTTAAAGAGTATCCTTGCAGATTGCTTATTAGTTGCAAGGGAAAAAACAATAACTATACAGAGGATAAATCAGACAACACCTTGATCGATGATCAAAATTAATAGTAAGGGGTAGATGGATATCGTGTGTTTCCAGATGTGATTCTCCAAGCAGTGTTAGTATTTCAACCAAGAATGAATAACCTAAATCTAGTTATGAGAAAAGATCAGACAAACCCCAAAATGAGGAGCATACTATTAAAAACAAAGGTTTAGGGCTTCCCTGGTGGCGCAGTGGTTGAGAGTCCGCCTGCCGATGCAGGGGACACGGGTTCGTGCCCCGGTCTGGGAAGATCCCACATGCCGCGGAGCGGCTGGGCCCGTGAGCCATGGCCGCTGAGCCTGCGCGTCCGGAGCCTGTGCTCCGCAACGGGAGAGGCCACAACAGTGAGAGGCCCACGTACCGCAAAAAAAAAAAAAAACCCAAAAAAACCCCACAAAGGTTTATATTCTATAAAAAGTCAGTGTCATAAAAGGCAAAGAGAGGCTTTAGATAGGTTCCAGATTAAAGGAAAGAGATGTAACTAAATGTAATACCGATTGTAGATTGGATCCTATAAAAACTTACAGGACATTACTGGGTCGATTGACAAAATTGGAACAGGACAGTACATTTGATACGAGTATTTAGCAACATTAATTTTTCTGTTTACTGTAGTATGGTTATGTAAGAGAATATCCCTATTCTTATAAATTTACACTGAAGAATTTAGGGATAAGAGGGCATGATATAAGCAATTTTCTCTCAAAAAGTTCAAGAGGAAAAAATAGAGTATGCTTGTAAGGGTGCATATATATGATAAGGTAAATAGGACAAAATATATTTTAAATATTTATTTATTTTTATTTTAAAATTTTCTTTTATTGTTTTTTGGCTGCGTTGGGTCTTAGTTGCAGCACGCAGGATCTTCGTTGAGGCATGCGAGATCTTTCATTGCCGGACACGGGCTCTTCCTTGCAGCGCGCAGGCTTCTCTCTAGTTGTGGTGCGCAGGCTCCAGAGTGCGTGGGCTTCTGCAGTTTGCAGCACACGTGTTCTCTTGTTGAGGCGTGAGTTTAGTAGTTGTGGCGCACGGGCTTAGTTGCCCCACGGTGTGTGGGATCTTAGTTCCCTGACCAGGGATTGAACCCACATGCCCTGCATTGGAAGGTGGATTCTTTACCACTGGACCACCAGGGAAGTCCCCAGGACAAAATATTAACAGATTAGTCCAGGTAAAGGACAGACAGGACTTCTATGCACTCATCTTGTTTTGCAACTCTTCTGTAAGTTTGCAATTATGCTCAAATAAAATGTTTAAAAAATGGATTAAAGATGTTTTTAAATAAGTGACTTTTTTTTTGTGTGTGTGGTACGCGGGCCTCTCACTGTTGTGGCCTCTCCCGTTGTGGAGCACAGGCTCCGGATTCGCAGGCTCAGTGGCCATGGCTCACGGGCCCAGCCGCTCCGCGGCATGTGGGATCTTCCCAGACCGGGGCACAAACCCGTGTCCCCTGCATCGGCAGTCAGACTATCAACCACTGCGCCACCAGGGAAGCCCAATAATAGTGACTTTTAAGAGCTGTTTATACATCTAAAGATTTTCAATCAGTGGTATTTTATTATGTATTAAGTAGGGAGAAATAATTCCAAAATCTAGCTATACCTCATTGCCAGAAATGCTAATTCTTTGTTGGAGAGTTTCTCATACAGAACAGCGTGGCTACTATGATTAGCAGGTGTTAACTATTGGGTTACAAACTAAATGTTTTTAGAACCTTGAATTGGGAAAGATTAGTGTGGGCTACATGTTAGGACTCTGAAGAAAGTGCAAAAGTTTGTGTGTTAGTAGTGGTGGTGAGGTGAGATAGAAGAATTGGAAGGAAATGGCTAGAGGAGAATTCAAACTTGGAGAAAGTGAATTTGGGAGTAAATTTCCATGTAAATGCTACCACTGTAGAGCAGTGGTTTCCAATCTTTTCCTTCCTGAGGATACGTGTCTCATTGATTTTAATATTCACTACCCGCACCGCCCCCCCCCCCGCCGACATTTTAAAACCTCTGAAGTCTGGGTGTGCCTTACGATCAGTGGCATCTGACAGTCAGTGTCAGAGTGGATTGAAGTCAGTTCTTCCATAAAAGATTTGTGTTTGCTCCTGCCATAGCGTGGGGGCCCTAGCAACCTGAGACCATTTTAAATTAAATTTAGTGCTTGAGAATTTGGACCACACTAGTAGCATGAATTCAGATTACAACTCTGTGTTAGTTCTGGATGGCGGTTCAAATTTGAAGGGGAGTTCCCTACCCTCCCCCAACTAGTGCCAAAGTTAGGAAGACAAGTTTCTGTGCTGTTGCTTTTCGTATAATAGGTTTCTCTTTTTCTCCTATATACTTTCTTTTTTTTTCTATATTCTTTTATCATAGCTTTATTATAGGGTTTCCTATTAGACTCCCCATATTGGGCATTTTTTAGTTCTTAGATGTACATAAAAATAATGGTGATAAAATACCTTTTTTTCCCTTCCTGGCTAACTTTCATATCCTTACTATTTGGATATATGTCCTTAATTATATTATTCCTATTCATGGTTTCACAATATCTTTAATCTTGCCTGACCCAGAGGGATCCCTCTAAAAGTAAAATAACACTGTACATTTATAGTCCAAGCTCCCTTAAGCAATTTTTCTTGGTGAGAGGTTGCAAAGTAGTCACCGTCAGTTTTTGGTTTGGAAGACATTTGGGGCAACATTGTAGAATAGGTGAATGAGTATACATATGCCTTGGAGTGAGTCCTGCTTTTGAATCCTCTGCAACTTACTTTTGCATGTTACTTAACCTTTCTGAACCTTAGTTTCCTCATCTAGAGAATGGATATGATAATACCACTCTGATGATGTTATTGTGAGCCTTTCACGAGGTAGTATATGTAAAGGTCTGGTGTGGCATCTGGCACAGATGTGGTGCTGAATAGTGGTTGATTTTTTGGGGTTGACTGTAATAGCTGTTGTTTTTGGTTTCTCAGGGTATTCCCTTCTACTCAATCCCTCTTCTTTTAGAAATCTGTCTTGCCCACCCATTCTCCCCCTACTCTTCCACCCAACCACCAAAGGGATGGACCCATTACTCATCCTGGTGATCTAGGTTAATCCCGTTGATACAATAGTAGGTCTAAGTCTGAGTGGGCATGTGACCAAAGTCCATCAGAGTCTTGTCCAGCCAGAGATCGATATGCATGCGTTGGAGGAACAGAACCTCTCTTTACACACTATTATGAGTGTGAGATTTAGACTATGAAGCTTTAGGCAGCCATCTTCCAATTCCATGTGGAGAAGTTCTGCTTAAATAATAAAGCTAAGGGGAAACTACCAGGGATAAGAGTTGGGTGTGGGGGGAGGGTGGTTAGGGAGTGACACACACACACACACACACCCCCTAACCAACTGAAGGAGACCTACTTCCATTTTTTTGAGGCCCTTTCTACAGTTTTTCTTTCAGAACTATGCCAATTTCCTGCCCAGCTTTATAAGCCAATGAATGCCCCTTTTGGCTTAATGTGGGTTGAGTTGGCTCTCACTTGCAATGCAGATTTCCGATGGGTATGATAATGATATTATTTTTCCCAAGAATATTTCTTGTTCAAAGAACTGCCTTTATTGCTTCCATGCTGAATATTCAAAAACTAGTGTTCAACAGGCCATTAAATGGAGGATAAATGTCTGGGTAAAGAAAGAAAAATGATGAATTTTTTTTTTTTTTTTTTTTTTTTGTGGTACGTGGGCCTCTCACTGTTGTGGCCTCTCCCGTTGCGGAGGACAGGCTCCGGACGTGCAGGCTCAGCGGCCATGGCTCACGGGCCTAGCCGCTCCGCGGCATGTGGGATCTTCCCGGACCGGGGCACGAACCCGTGTCCCCTGCATCGGCAGGCGGACTCTCAACCACTGCGCCACCAGGGAAGCCCCAAATGATGAATTTTTAAAGGAATATCCCTGAGTTTAAGCTATTTTCCATGTCATATGATTCTTTCCAGTGATGGTACAGAGAACACTGTATTGAAAGTAAACTTCTATTCAGATGTGCAAAGAAAAATTTCAGTGTAATTTTAATTAGAAACTGTTAGTCACATTTAGAAGCTCTGATTAAAGATATAATGGGCAAAATGGATGAAGTTACATTTGCAGTTTTTCGTGGGTTGGATCTTCACTGGTTTTGCTTCTTAAGGATCTCAGATAGAATGAGCGGGACCTATCTGGTCTGAAGCTTAAAGGGTGATCCAGAATGCAAGTGAGAGGACCAGCTGGTAAAATGCTCTTTGTGTTCTCATTCGGGATAGTTACTTTGAATAGGGGCCAAGGATCATAATATGGCTACATGCAAGTTTGCAATTTGATTAGACTTGAGAACATGTTAGGGAAGGAAAGAACTTCCTTTAAAATCATGCTGCACACTGAATACTCAGAGTGGTAGAAATGATTTAAGCTGAGAAGCCAAGAAAAAATTTAGTCATTCTTCCAAGTCTAAGGATAGCTGTATCCAGAGAATAGTGTGTAAACTCCTACCATTTGTACTTCTGTTTTCTTTTCTTTGTGTGTGTTAGTATTTAAATTTTACCCAAGATAGGAAAAGTGGTTTATGTGGGTGTACAAGAGATGTGTTTAAAAGTAGATCATAATCCTGTGGATTGACTTAAGTAATTTTCTTTGCAAGTGGTTGCATAGGAGTATTAAATACAAGTCCTCCTACTAATGTCATATTTAAATAATGCCTTAATATAATATAATGTCTTAGTGAACTGCTTGATTATACTAGAGATTATCCCATGATTCCTTTAATATGTCTCATAAAGTTGCACAAAAGAATGATATTGAGATCCTTTACTGTCAGGCACATAGACTTATTTCATTTAGTATTTATTTTAAAAAATTTGATTACCAGTTATATGTAGGACACCATGATAAATACAAAAAATATAGGAAATAGTCTTTGCTTTAGGCCAATTACATTCTCAGAGAGAGTTAAAATATTTATACAAATATCTGTTACTCAAAGCATTGTATATCAGATATCTTGTGCGGACTATAAGTGTTTCAAGTTTTGAACTCTTGTATAGCAGGATTTCATTAGGTAAAGATGGTAAAGAAAAACACTACAGGCAGAGGAAATAGCATATGTGATGGGAACAATCTCAAGTACTATAATTTAGTTGGATTTCAGGGTGTTTCTACTGCTGTTTTGCATTTCAAGAGTTGTGGGAGAGCACCAGTTTTACCACAACCTGGCTAGTACTGGATGGTCGTAGTGGTTGTATGTATGCAACTTTATTTTAAATGACTGTAGCAGGTTGTTTGGTTTTGGTTAAAGGGGAAGCCTACTTTCTCAGCATCCTAGTTAATCTAACCTGTGATCATTTTTCATTACTTTGACATGTTCTAGTCCAGGGGAGGGGATGGTTAGATTCAGAGAGACTATAAATGCCTAAGTGTGTGTGTGTGTGTGTGTGTGTGTGTGTGTGTGTGTGTGTGTTGCTATTTGTATTGGTCTTGGCAGGTTGCAAAGTGAACATGGTAACATTCTTCCTTTGGCCCTATTTTAAGCTTGCTTCTCTATTTGTGGATCTAAGTTATATGTGTGGATATAAAGGCAAAGATTTATATAGCTTTGAAATTCATGTTTATTATTGAGCCCTTGAAATATGGCTAGTGTGGTTGAGAAATGGAACTTTAAGTTTTATTTAATTTTGATTAAATTGTTACATATGGCTAGTGGCTATTGTATGGGACAGCACACTTATAGAGCTTCAGCAGTTTTGACTTCTTTTTAGCTCTATGGTGTTGAGAAGGGATGACCAGATAGTATTTTCACTCACATATGGTAAAGTAAACACAAATTTAAAATAGAATATTATTTTAAATTTATTTAAATATGTTTTTGGTGGTTACACAAATTTTGATATTGTCAACTTACTAATTAGTTAATAGTTGATCGATTACTTATACTCTTCCTAATACCAAATACTGTATGTGAATGTTCAGAAGTGATATATCAATATTAATAATAGGATTATTAAAATAGTGATGAAGGGAAAGAGCCATGTAATAAAAGAAGGCAGGGGACTTCCCTGGTGGCGTGGTAGTTAAGACTCCACGCTCCCAATGCAGTGGGCCTGGGTTTGATCCCTGGTCAGGGAACTAAATCCTACATGCATGCCACAACTAAGAGTTTGCATGCCACAACTAAGAGTTTGCATGCCACAAGTAAGGAGCCAGAGAGCTGCAACTAAGACCTGGTGCAACCAAATTAAATAAAGAAATAAAATTCCTTAAAAAAAAAAAAAAGGTGGCAGAATAAGGGCAGGAGGGGGAGAAAACTTTAGAAAAGTCTAGGTGGAGATTAGTCTGGCAAAAAATCTATCTGTACCAACTGTCAGAGTAAAAAGAGAAATCCAATTAAAAAAATAACACCTTCGTATAGTAAAAAGACATATGCCTTTTGGTCAAGAGAGAAACTTTTCTGTAAGATGAAACACAGAGAGAAATTTATTGAATTTTATAGAGGGTGTTGAATAGCATAATGGGTGGCATCATTTCATAGTAATTTTATAAATGATGGGAGACATTTTCATCTACTATATATAACAGTAGATGAAAAATTTTTGAAGACCTAAAAATTTTTGAAGACCTAAAGTCTGCCAACGACTGTGAGTGAGCTTAGGAGCAGATCCTTCAGCCCTGTTGAGTCTTGAGATGGCTGCAGCCCTGGCTGACAGCTTGACTAGAGCCTCATGAGAACTGGAGCCAGACGCACTCAGCTTGGCCACTTTCAGATTATTTACCCACAGCTCTGAGATAAAAAGTGTTTGTTTTAAGATGCTCACTTTGGGTGTAACTTTTTTACACAGAGGAGATAACTAAAATTATATACTTACTATATGTTTATTAGGCTATGCTTTTTTTTTAGGATGCAGGTACTTGATATTAAATGTGAAATAAAAATTATTTATGAAAATATATTTACTTGAGTTGAAGGTATAGTTAGAAAAAGGGTAAAAATAAGGTACTTAAACTAGCCAACCTAAATGGCTATTTGAATGAATGAAAAATAGCTAATAATAGCTAACATATATTGAACTACTTCTGTGTGTCAGAAACTGTGCTAAGCATACTATGTGCATTATCTCATTTGATCCTCACAAAATCCAACGAGGTATTTCAGGCTTTAAGAGGTTAAGTAACTTTCCTAAAGTTATATAGCAGATGCATTCGGGACTTAACCCCAAATCTCTTTGATTCCAGTTTAGCCAGTGTACTATACTGCCATCAGAGAACTTCTCAGATGCAGAAATGCATTTACCAACTATCTGAGGAATTCTTTTTTTTTTTTCCATTTCATTTATTTATTTATTTAGTTGGCTGCATTGGGTTTTCGTTGCTGCGTGTTCTTTCTCTGGTTGCAGTGAGCAGGGGCTGCTCTTCGTTGCGGTGTGCGGGCTTCTCATTGCAGCGGCTTCTCTCTCTTTTTTTTTTTTTTTTTTTTTTTTTTTTGCGGTATGCGGGCCTCTCACAGTTGTGGCCTCTCCCACTGCGGAGCACAGGCTCCGGACGCGCAGGCTCAGTGGCCATGGCTCACGGGCCCACCGCTCCGCGGCATGTGGGATTTTCCCGGACCGGGACACGAGCCCGTGTCCCCTGCATCGGCAGGTGGACTGTCAACCACTGCGCCACCAGGGAAGCCCCATGCAGCGGCTTCTCTTGTTGCGGAGCACGGGCTCTAGACGCGCGGGCTTCAGTAGTTGCAGCATGCGACTCAGTAGTCGTGGCACATGGGCCCTAGAGCATGTAGCCTTGAAGTAGTTCCAGCGCGTGGGCTCAGTAGTTGAGGCACACAGGCTCTAGGGCGCACGGGCTTCAGTGGTTGTGGCTCGCAGGCTCTAGAGCGCAGGCTCAGTAGTTGTGGCGCACGGGCTTAGTTGCTCCGTGGCATGTGGGATCTTTCTGGACGAGGGCTCGAACCCATGTCCCCTGCATTGGCAGGCGGATTCTTAGCCACTGCGCCACCAGGGAAACCCCTGAGGAATTCTTAAATTTTGATGGATGCTGGAGATGTAGTGATGAAAAAAGTGAGACACAATCTCTGCTGTCACGGCATTTATAATCTTGTGAAGGGAGTAGACATTGATATAATAAGCACATATTTACAAGCTGAGGGAAGTGCTGTGACGGTGGGTTCTGTGAGATCCTTTAAGAAGAGCCTGTCCTGTTTCAGGTGAGTAACGGCACGCTTAAGGAGCCAAAAGAAGGCTGATGTCGTTGTAGCACAGAAACCAAAAAGAAGAGTGGTGTGAGATTAGGCCAGAAATATATGCACGGGCTGGACTGGCCAGGCCTGGGAGGGTGGCCTTTCATTCTCCCTAAGAGGCATGAGAAGCTATTGAAGAGTTTCATGTAGTAGATGTCAGGGCTTTCTTTTTGAAAAGATCAAATATGGACAGATAGAATATAGAGGTACCAGAGTAGCTGTGGGGAGATTATTAGGAAGCTGTTGCAATAATCAAGCTAAATAAGATGGACTAGCCTGATGGCAAAAGTCTTTTCAGAAAGGGAAGTAGATTTGGAAGATGGTTACAAGATAAGATCAACAGGACTTGGCAATAGATTGATTACCAGGGGTTGGGGGAGAAGAAGGTATCAAGGACGACTGAAGTATTTCTGGCTTGCCTATCTGGATGCATGTTGATGCTGTTTATCAGGATATAGAACATCAGAAGTGGGACCGGTTTGGTGGTAAAGCTCACTAGTTAGCTCTTGCTGAATTTGAAATACCTTGAGTCATTCATGTTGAAATCTTGAGAAGCATATATTAGGTTAGGTCTCAAAGAACTCTGGACTGGAGATAAAAATGTTCAAAACATGGGCAAGTAGATGGATATTGAAGTGGTGGGTAAGAATGCCTTGTGAGAGCTAGTGAGAAGAGAGTCTAGAAATTGGGGAGCACCAATTTAACTGGCCAAGCCGAAGAGAATAAGTGACGAAGGAGACAATAGGAGGGTTTTTTCACTCGTTTACTCATCCATTCAACAGATATTTGAGTGCCTGCTATATATCAGGCAATGTTATAAGATCCAGGGATATAGCAGTGGACAAGACAGTCAAAGTCTTTACTCTCATAGAGCCTGCACTATAGTGGACAATATGTAAGTAAACTAAGTTATTCAAATAGGGACAAGTGCTAGAAGGAAATAGAAAAGGATTATGTGGTAGCATCTGAGATGGGGAAGACTAAAAGAGGAACAAGGTTTTTGATGAAAATAAGTAACTTTGTTTTAACCATGCTACTTTTGAGGTGTCTGATAGCCAAGTGGGTAACAGTGCCTGCTGCATGCTAGTAAACAGCACTGCCATTCACCCAGTCTGGCAGTCGTTCTTTATTCCTTCTTTTTGTCTTATATCCCATATTCAGTCCCTTAGAGTAACTGCTGACAGCTGTCTTTAAAACATATGCCCAATCTGATTACTTTGATTACTGGTACGATCTCTTTGGTGCAAGTCACCATTTCTGCTTACCTAGACTCTTACAGTAACCTCTTCTCTGGCCTCCCAGCTTCTAATCGTGTCCCTATGTAATCCATCTTTCACATTGCAGCCAGAGTGATCTTTTAAAAATGAATATCTTACAATGTCGCTTCCTTGATTAAATGCTCCAGCTTTTTTCCTATAAAGTCTAAACACTTTACCATGGCTATAATGCTCTATTAGATCTGGTCTCGTTCTACTTTTCTGACTTCATATTCAAATGCGTTTCACTCTGTTTCAGGTACACTGTCCAGGACTCTTTGCTGTTCCTTTAGGGTGTCAACATTATTCCTGAATTGAGGGTATTTACATTTGCTGTTTCTTCTGTTGAACTTGCTCTTCCTACATATTTCCACAGAGCTTGTTCTCTCACTTCATATCAGTTTCTGTTCAGGTGTGACCGTGTAAGAGAGGTTTTTTTCTTACCATCTCTCCATGCCTGCCTACCATTCTATATTTCCGTAACACATTTTCTTTTTCTTCATTCCACTTACCACCCCCCTCCCCCCACACACATTTGTTTATTACCTTTTTTCCTATCTAAAATTCAAAGATTTTGTCTTATTTATCTCTGTATCCCAGTAACGTAGAATAATGCCTGGTGCATAATGTGTGTATTCATTAACGATCTGTTGAATGAATGAATATATAAGTCTAGAGCTCAGGGGAAAGTTCAGTGCTGAAATGTAAATTTAGGAGTCAGTAGCATATAGATGGTTTTTAAAACCATAGGCGATTATCAAGAGACAATGTGTAGCCATAGCAGAAAAGGGGACCCAGATTTAAGCCTCGGGCTACTTTTCCATTTATAAAGCAGAATAGAAGGACCCAGGAAATTAGGAGGAATACCAGAAGAGATACATCATTGAAACAAAGAGAGGAAATGTTCTAAGGATACAGCTGTGTTGAATGTCCCTGAGAGGTTGACCAAGATGAGGTTTGTGAATTAACCATTGGATTTGGCAAGTTGAAGGTTGTTTTATGGCCTTCAGAAGTTATTTCAGTGGGACGGTTGGGACAGAAATCAGATTTTAATAGAAGAAGGAATGAAGGTTGAGAAGTAGAAAGAGCCAAATAGAACTCTTTTGAGAAGTTTTGCTGGTAAGGGGAACAGAGGATTGGGAGATTACTGAAGGAAGCAAATGAAGCCAAGGGAGGGCTTAAGCAGTCCCCAGGATTTCCTGAATTTGGGATCCATCCATCTTGGTTATCTCCTCTTATCTTATATTGAGGTTGAGCTGTCATCAGTTAACTGGAGGATTTGTTTATAATGCCTTTTTTCAAGGTGGTAAATCCTAGCTTCCTCCCCAAACCTTGTTTACCAAGGTGCTTTTTCTTCCTCCATTCCATTAGAGTCCTTGGTAAATGCTTTCTGTTTAAGTGATAACTCGCTAGTAAATTAAGCTTTTTCAGTTGTTTGCTTTGCTTGATGATTTTATTGCATTGTATAACCATCATAGATACTTTCAAGTGTCAACAACAGTAGTAGTAATTGTAATATGATGCTAATGTATATTGACATTTACTATGTACATGGGACCTTTTGAAGAGATTTACGTGTATTTATTGAGTTAATATTTCAAAACAACCCTGGGAAACAGGTGCTATTTTTATTCTTGACAGAGGATCCAGGGATATGAGGTACAGAGTTTGAACTAATTTCCTCAAGATTATGCAGTTAGTAAGTGGCCATCAGTATTGTTGGAGAGCTTCTGC
Source organism: Phocoena sinus (assembly GCF_008692025.1). Lineage (NCBI taxonomy): Eukaryota > Metazoa > Chordata > Mammalia > Artiodactyla > Phocoenidae > Phocoena > Phocoena sinus. The sequence goes on from NC_045770.1 coordinate 68,801,083, forward strand.
TCTTAGGCACTACACTAATCTGTCTCTACATTAACAAACAAGTGTCTCATCTTCAAGTTGTGTTAAACAAATATGCCTTTGGTTAAACGTTTTGGTAAAGTCAAGAATTCTTCTCCTCTCCTTTTATATCTATCATATGACTATATGTTTTGGACTGGGTTGTTGGTAATTCCATTATTCTTACAATAATCAGGTTTCAGAGTTAAATGAGACATTTAATTAAATAATGTCTGGGATAAAATTTACTAATCAGATAGACCTGTTTCCTAAATCGCATTTTTTTCCCCAGTATCTTTTTTGACGTACCTCTATTAGGTCAAAAGAAAATAAATATTAAAAAAAAACTTAATGAAAATATTTTTTATTAACTATTAGCTATGAACTTTAAATTTATTTGTGCTTATATCAATATGTACTATTTATTCCATGAGTAATTTAATTAACCGTACAAGGCTTACAATTTCCAGAATGTCAGAGTAGCCATTATCAAGTGCACACTTCTTAAATATACTCTTTTGGATTCATGACATTCCATTTTGACAGTGATAAAGAGCATACCCATAGGCATCATTGAAAAGGAATGTTCGAACTGTTTATGTGATAGTTCTTCAAGTTCCTTTCATCTATCTAACACAGAAAGGTCTTATCAACATGCTTACTATAGTTTATAATATATGAGTAGGTTTTGTAAGGTAATTAGTCATATGCTTAAGTGACAAAAGAGTTTTTAGGAATTTAAGTTTTGAAGTTATTTTAGGATTTAAATTTAAATTTTTTAAATTATGAATTTAAGTAAGTTTGTTCATTTCACATTATTGGCCGAACCAAATGTGGCTGATAAAAATTATGAAGTTGTTTATTATAATTTAAATATGTTTTTATGCTTTTATGAAAGTCACATTTAAAACTTAATGAGGAGGACTTTCCTCGTGGTCCAGTGGTAAAGAATCTGCCTTCCGGTGCAGAGGATGCGGGTTCGATCCCCGGTCGGGGAACTAAGATCCCATGCTGCGAGGCAACTAAGCCTGCACGTGACAATTTCTGAGCTCACAAGCCTCAGTGAGAGTGTCCGCATGCCACAAACTACAGAGAGAAAACCCATTTGCCACAACTAGAGAGAATCCCGCGCTCCGAGCAACTGGAGAGAAGCTCACGCGCTGCAACAAACACCCGACGCAGCCAAAAAAATAAAGAAAATAAACATTAAAAAAAAACTTAATGAAAATATTTTTACTGCTACAATTGTGAAGAACAACTGTGAGAACCTAGATTTAGTCAGTTCTTTTCATGTTAACATTATAAAGAATGCCAGAGGCAATGGAGAGGAGCTGGGAGGATCAGAGAAAAGAAAGAGGAAGTAACATTTTTTTGAGCACCTATTATATTCTTGGTAACTCAGTGATAGGGCTTTTACTTGTATTATCTCATTTAATTCTCACGGAACTCTTGCAACGTAAGTATTAATCATTTCCCTTTTACAGATGAGGAAACTGATGTTGTACAGGTTATCTTGATCTTCATCAAACAGATAGAACCAGAATTAAAATCTAGAGCTATTTGACACTCAAACCCAGTCTGTACTCTTGCTTCATGGAGTTGTTATTTGACCCTGTTAAGCAGAAAATTACTTTAGGTAATAGCAGGATTTCTATGATACTTAAATTTTTATTCATGTAGCTATCATAAACATCAAAATAATACACTACTTCTGTATATGCCTGCAGATCTTTTCATTTATAAATACTGAGTTGCATAACTGCCTCATCTATCAGAGTGTTATAGAATAATTAAAAGTAATTAAAGTAGGTCTCTCAAATATACATTGTCACTGATATTTTTCCAAAGCCCAGACACTTTTATAGCAGTGTGGTTCCAGACCATGCTCACTGCCACATTGAAGATACTCCTGAACAATCTCATCTTTATCTCCACCCAGTTCATTTATCTTCTGTAGGAGCCCCTGAGTTAGACGACCTTCCCTATTACTTCCAACATAGTTTCAGATAAGGGCATGATCAGATGTTTCTTGGAGACATTTTCTTTAGCATTTACCTTAGAATGCCAACAGCAAATGCATTATTGACTGTTGTGGATAAATAAGAAAGCATCTCAGTCCTTTTATTGATCAGAGTTATAGCTCAGTTGTTTTAGGAATTTTAAATAAAATGATAGTCTTGTGTTAATTTGATGACTCTCTTTGAAATTAATTTGAATATACTGACTTTTATGTTTATTACTTTTTTGTAGTTTATAACATTTCAAAGATCACATTGTGCTTATTTCCCCAGTGACCTCTGACCAAAAGCAATAAAGTTCTAGTCTGGGTGGAACTTGGCTAGTTGTAGTTTCTCAGATTTATATAATGATGGATTTGCTTTAGTAAAAATAAATCATATTTCTCACTGCCACCTCTGCCTACTTACCTATGTTATTCCATCTTGGTTGCAGAAATTAACTACTACATAATAAAATACCAAGATTTTATAATTTTTTATATTTTAATTTGCAAGCAAAAAATTTTACTGAAACATACGTAAGACCTAACTACTGTGCGATAAGTATGATGGATATTCAGAGATTGATTATCTAACTTTCAGGACTATACTCATTATATAAAATATAATTAATCTCTATTATACAAGTACTGTGAAACAAATTTGAGTATAAAAATCATAATCCTAAATTTTGTTTTGCACTTAATGGAACACTTTGTAACAAAAACATAATGCATGACTAGAATGAATAAATTATGAATTAAGGGTATATAAATTAGAGTTCTTAGTTACAAATAATAGAAACCAACTTTGGCTGTTTTAAGAACTGAAAAAAATTTTTTAAAGAATATTGAGAATCTCAAAGAATCACTGGGAAAGCTGGAAAACTAGTCTCAAAAAAAGGACAAAAATAAGAGAAGTTAAGGCAGCAGACAAGACCACATCCAAAAATCACAGCACAACATTCATCTGGTGAATATATGCATGGCTGCCACCAACAATGAATACTTACTTGCACCTTGATTATCCTAGCCCACAAATGCCACCTGCTACCTCAGAACCTTGATGTTGCTGTCATCAGTTTCCACCTGTCTCCGGAATGGATTCTCCCTCTATTGCATCATTATCCTTCAATTTAAAGCCCTGATGGGTGTTTCTGAGTAGTTGATCTAAGGATATACGCTAGTGCCATAACTCCAGGAATGATTGGGAAGTGAATGTCTGGTGTTTTCAGGAGGTGTAGTGGGAAGTGAGCTCTGCAGGCCATCAACATTCGTCAGGTAGAGAATTTCTCAAATGTAGAAAAGGAGTTCAGATGTTGGGTGGCCAAGAATGGGCAGTTATCCACGACATTCTCTTTGTTACTGCATCTACTTTTTCATTCTTTTATGAATTTTTTTAACCTACAATTGTATAAGAGAAAAAGGGCATAAATGGTTTTAATATTTTAGATTGAGAGATGTGGTTGGAGACAATATTACTCTAGATGTTCATTGATGTTTCAGGTTATTTTTCAATCTTATTTTTAGTTATTGTTTTAGCAGGTTCTGTGAAGTCATGGTAATATTGATAACATACATACTGATACTGTTCTTTGAGCATTATCACTTGAACATAGCCTTCTGCTTCTTCTGAAAGATATGATTTCCCTAGGCACACCTTCAACTTTTTACCTGGTTTGGGTAATATGCCCTAAAAGTGTAATGGAAGGAGCAAAAACTTTAGAGCCAGATTTGGGATCAGATGTGACCTCTGTCACTCTATCGTTATCATTTAACATCTCACATTTTCTGTTATTTCCATTTTAGTCATGAGAAAACTGAACCATAGAGAGGTTAAGTAGCTCAAGAATTTTTTATTAAACGTGAATGATTAAACATGAAAAAGCCAGAAAAATTAAGTAACTTTGTCTTTTTTTCCTCAATGTAGAATAGATATTTTTGTATCTCAAGTATGCAGTGGTGTCCATATTCTAATTGTGGATGTCTAATTTTTAATTTATATGTAGTAACAGTTAATCATGTTATATCAGCTTGTCTCAGTTCCCTGTGTTTTATGTTTAGAATTTTGTTCACATTCTAAATAACAACTCTTGATTATACCCCACCACTATCACTTCACATTTGTTTAATTTTTTAAAGTCTTTTACTTTGATTTTATCCTTACGACACCCTTGTAAAATGTCTGTTTTATAGATGTGGAAACTGAAATATAGAGGAAAAGTGACTTCTTTTAGATCAATCTTCTAAATAGTGATTATACACTTTATTTAAGGACTTTTGGTATATAATTAAGTCAGAGCATGTTGTTTTAATTATTTTCTGGATAATGTACTATTTTAAAAATATTATTACTTTTTTTTCTTTGTAGAAATGCATTACTGTTTGGTGCTATTTAGCTATCCAGCTGTAGGTCCCATAGAGAAACTGCCCTTATTGGCCTTATATACTAGTAGAAGGAGACAGAAAATAAATGCAAAAACTAATGGTCAGCTGTGATAAGTAAGTGCCATGGCCAAAATTAAGCAAGGAAGGGTAAAAGAGAGTTCTGGGGATGGGAGAGGAAGTTGTAATTTTAAACTGGGTTTTTGAGGAAGACCTTCCTAGGAAGTTGACATCTGAGCAAAGAAAGACCTAAAGGAGGTATGGGAGGGAGACATGCAAATACCTTGGAGAAGAACCTTTACAGGCAGAGAGAAGAGCAAGGGCATTAGTCCTGAGACAGGAGTGTGTCTGACATGTTCAAGTTGAGGCAAAGGAGACAGTTATGTCGAAAGCTGGGCAAGCAGAGGGGCAAGTAGAAGATGATGAGATAAAAATAATAAAAAAGCTTACAAAATTAAGAGTGATTTTTTTTTCCTTATGTCTAGATTACATACTGGTACGAAACTGTCCTGAACGTTGTTAATGCTCAGTTAGCATGTCAGAGGATGGGGTTTTAGCAGCTATTTTATTGGGGAAACTAGGTTGAGAACCATGGCTCCAGACTAATTTGATAAGAAGAATAGGTCATATTAAATATCCTCTGAGGAACTATATATAATTTGAGGCCTTTTTTAGTATCATTTTTTCATGGTTAGATAACTTTGAGAGGAAAATAATGATCTTAAAAAATACAGCTGTTCGGGGCTTCCCTGGTGGCACAGTGGTTGAGAGTCCGCCTGCCGATGCAGGGGACGTGGGTTCGTGCCCCGGTCCGGGAAGATCCCACATGCTGCGGAGCGGCTAGTCTCGCGAGCCATGGCTGCTGAGCCTAAGCATCCGGAGCCTGTGCTCCACAACGGGAGAAGCCACAACAGTGAGAGGCCCGTGTACTGCAAAAAAAAAAAAAAATACAGCTGTTCAAGGAAACTTACTAGGAGGGATCATCTGTGTTTGCCAAATCTAAGAGAACAATTTAAAATATATCATGTTAGCATTCTAGGTGTTTTGTTTTGCTTTGCATGAAATACTGATTGATAACATGATTTCTGTTTTGTGCAGTTTCATAAAGACCTAATGAAATTGGTTTTTGTTTTGTTTTGTTTTGTTTTTGCGGTACGCGGGCCTCTCACTGCTGTGGCCTCTCCCGTTGCGGAGCACAGGCTCCGGACGCGCAGGCTCAGCGGCCATGGCTCACAGGCCCAGCCGTTCTGCGGCATGTGGGATCTTCCCGGACCAGGGCACAAACCCGTGTCCCTGGCATCATCAGGCAGACTCTCAACCACTGTGCCACCAGGGAAGCCCTGAAATTGTTATTTTAATTCCCATTGTTTAGACACACGTATTCTTGATATTTTAAAAGTGCACATTATGGAAAACTCATTTTGGCATATTGACATACTTATTTGGATAGAGTAGTATGTATCAGAATATTGCTTTACAAAATGACAATATGAGAAAGTGGCATTCAGATTCTTCCAACATGCTTGAACACCTTAATTTTTACTCATTAGGTTTCACTAATATTTGTTATAACAAGGACTTTGTGAGGATTCTATAGAGTGTTGAAAGATTAGGATTGAATCTATATAAGTTTTATCTTATAAAATTATCCTTTAGGATAGTCTAAAAAAAGAGACAATAAAACTGCAGTTGTGTATTTTTTCAATTTCTTATTTTACCTGTGTCTGTCTCTTGTCCTCTGTTTTCTCTGTTTTACTTCCTGTTACTCCTGTTTATTTCTCTTAATCTGTCAAAGTTGGAAATTGACCAATATATCTGGTATATTATGAGGCATGAGTTCTGAGATCTTTGTGAATTTTCAGATAGAACCTTAGTAGTATATATTTTCAAATAGAAGTATAATAATTTTGTTAAGGCATTACTTTTAATTACATACTCTTCAGGCTAGGGTATGGGGGTCAGCTAGTAGGTGAGCCTAGATGATTGTCCTACTGTAGCATTTGCTGCTATTTTTCCTGTTTACAATAACTTCCATGAAGTGACACAGACTTTTGTGCAGTATCATTTTGAAGGAAATGGTCCTAAAAAGGAAACAATTGGTATTGATAAAAGTAGAAAGAAAAACGAAAAATAAAAAGTCTAAGAAAGATCTAACAAAAGCTAAAACTAAAGCTAGAAAATGTAAGTTTAAAAGACCTCAAAGAGTAGGATGTTATTTTTTTGCAGGAGCTTGGAGCCATTAACAGGGCCACCATTACACTACATGAGGGGAAAAAAAAAGGGATTCTGACTGTTTCAGAAAGTGATTTTGCTGTATTAAATACTTGAGAAAGAGAACACTTCATTGAAAATTGAAAATTACTGAAAACTGAACATTCACTGTTAGGCTATGCATAGGAGTCACCTGACTCAAAATTTCAATTATAGTTTTGACTCAAATATATCATTTCTTCTGACATTGAAATTAAACTTGTATATTAATAACAATCTTGCTGAACTTACTGTTTCTTAGAAATTTTAGGTTGTTTTTCTTGAAGCTTCCGAGTAAATAATTATGTCATCTGTAAGTGATCATTTTTCTTTCTTTCCTATCTCAGATTTTGCTTTTCTCTCTAATTGCAAAGACAGTATTTTTTCAGCATCTGTTGAACAGTTACATATTTTTTTCTTTCACTTATTAATAAGGGGAAATATATTAACAGGTTGCTCAATACTGAATTATACTTGCATTTCTGGAACATAGGATTCTATTCATTTTTCATTAGTTTTTGTTGTGAAAATTTTTAACCACACAGAAAAGTTGAAACAGTTCATCAAAAATCTGTGCATCCTCTGCCTGAATTTAATAGCTGTTAATGTTTTGCTGTATTTACTGGGTTTTTTCCCTAAACCATTAGAAATCATGATATTTCACGCTATATACCTCAGCATGCATTCTAAGAATAAGGACTCCAACATAACTACAAAACCCTTACATACCTAAGAAAATTAATAATAATTCTATATTATCTAATATCTACCTTTAAGTTTTCCCAAATGTCCCAAGAATATCTTTTATAGCTCTCATTTTTTCCAAATGAGGCAAGGTTTTATACATTGCGTGTCGTTATGTCTCTTTCATCTTATTTAATATAGAATCACACCCTCCCCACCATTTTTTTTCCCTAGTGAAGTGACTTTTGGAAGAATCCAGGCCAGTTGCCTTGATAGACACTGTCCTTATTTTCATAGAGGTTTTTACTAATATGAGAGACAAATATTATACATGCAACTTTATACATTATTTTATAAATATATAGGATTATATAGATGAGAAATGTGAAAAGTGGAGAGATTATGTTGATTATTCAAGATAACACAAGGGATAGTGGCCAAGATGTGTTTTAACTGAGTCTGGTTTCGAAACTCAATTTCAACCATTATCAAGATGACTCTAATTTTAAAATGTTAAAGAGAATTTTCAACTTGTGCAATTCAGGTGATAGGTGTTTTTCTTTAAAACTGCAGGCAAACAATGTTTCTAGATGAGAAGTAAAACATTAAAAAACACTTTCTCTTAACTGTCAGGCTATGGGGTTCTAAATGTACAGGTTAACTTGCAGACCTACTTTAGATTAAGGATTTTCTTGTGATATACTGTCTGATGAAGTAGATCTCACTGTAGAGCTTTGTTTTAGAATCTCCTTTAGTTCAGTTTTCCCAGAATTTTATCTACTGTTTTAATTTTTATTTTTTTTAAATTTGCTTACACACCATCCGTTACGTTGTAAGACCCACTGGCAGTTAAATTCTCCTTCAGCCACACTCAAACACCTGCGGATCAGATATGTCCATGATACCAAGAAGACACCCCTATATTTGTGATTCTTTCAGTTAGGAATCTCTCTAAACTTAGAGGTAACTTCTGTGCAGTGTGGATACTAGAATAAATTCCTTAATTCTTTCCAACTAATGTTTGCTTTGGATTTCGGGGCACAGTAGTCTTGTGGTTTGTTTGTTATTTGTGGTTGACTGCCACAGACAAAAAGCCAGAACATTTAAATGCCTGAGTATTAGAGTAGAGGTATTGAATTTAATCCATTTAATTTTTCTGTAATCTCTGCTGGCTATTTAGGCAGTACTAAATCAAATTAATTTCTTCAGTATGTTCAGTTTTTCTAACTTTTTTGTCGTTGTTGTTATTAGGTACAGATTGTTAAGCTTTGGTATAGGGGCGCTGGGATGGGGGGCAGTGTATTTAAACTACGTTGGCAGGATAGATCAATAATATCTACTAAGCGCTTACACTTACTTTGTGCTGAAGCACAAGCACTGTGTTAAGTGATTTATACTTGTTATCGTCTTAATTCTAACAACAATCCTTTGAAGTTGGTACCATAATTAGCTCCATTTTTACAGATACCAGGCAAAGTTAAAACTTTTCCAGGGTCACACAGCTATTAAGTAGCAGAGCCTAGATTTGAACTCAACTCTGGGAAAGTCATACTCTTTATTGCATTGCCACTGCTGCTACTACCTGTTCAACTCTATTCTACAGATGAGGAAACTAAGGTACAAAGAGGCTAAGTAATAAAGGACTTCTTTGACTACTTGGCCCACCTGATGATTCTTTGACTGTTATCTAGAATAAATGCAAAGAATGTGTTACCTTTCATGATTCTACTAAAGTGACAGCTGTTAACAAAATTCGATTAGTTTGATATACAAAATAATATATACATATAAGAAAGCATGAAAACTTAAGAAACCACCTAGAAGATCTTAACAAAATCTGTATTGTCTTGGAACTGCAATTTGAGAAGGACTTTACTCAGTTGCTAATTTTGGTCCTTTTTAACCAAAGCACAATACACAGGGATAACTAAGAGATGGCCTCTGTTATTCTATTCTTTTTCTGAAATGAGCTGTCCTTCCATTCTGCTCCCCCTACACCCCATTCCTGTTCTTTCTTCCCTTTCCCCCACCTCTTTTCTATTTTTGAGTAATCAAATCCCACCTACCTTCTTCCTCTGGCTCCCTTAAAAACAATTTCTTCTTCCTTTGAACTTCCATAATAATTTAACTGTTTTTCTCTTGCTCAGTGTACTCCTTCATTGTGCTAAAGTACATTCTCAAAGCACCTTTGAAGAAAGACTATGTGGAAGGTATGCTTTCTGAATTCTTGCATGCTTGAACATGACTTTATTCATCCCCAGACTTGATTACATAATATATGTATAGTTTCTAAGTTGTTTAACATTGCTTTTCTTCAGAAATAGAAAGGTTCTGTTGTCTTCTCTCACTCAATATTGCTGGCAGTTGAATTCCAGTCTGATTCTTGGTAGGTGACATTTTTTTTCTCTGCGAGTAGAGGGCATGGTCAATACAATTCCTTTCTTTGTTGACCAGAAGGTTTCTGAATTGGCATCAATTCCTTTACATGTTATATACTCTTAAGTCCTTCGTAATAGAGAAAGAGCATAGAGCAGTGGTTGAGAACACAGTTTTTGGAACCAAACTGCCCAGATTTGAATCTCAGCTCCATCATTTCCTTGGTTCTGTGACCTTGGGCAAGTTCTGTACCTCAGTTTCCCCACCTTTAAAATGGAAATGATGGTAATAATAGCACCAACTTCATAGGATCGCTAGAATGATTTAATATTTATAGATGCTTAGAATTGTAACAGGTATACAGTAACATAGGGATTAGCAAGCTACAACTCTTGGACCTGATCCAGCATTTGGCCTTTTTTTGTACTGCTTGTGAACTGAGAATGGTTATTACATTTTTAAAGGATTGTTTAAAAAAAAACAAAGAAAATAAATAACAGCAAAGAAGAATATGCATGGCACAAAGCCTAAAATATTACTCTCTTGCCCTTTACAGGAAAAATTTTCTGACCCCTTAACACATTAAATATGATTGTTTAAAAAAAATTATACTAATGTAGTTTCAGGAGAATGAGGAAGATAGAAGGAAAGTACATATTAAGTTCAGAATATCTTTTGACCTTTGCCCCCAAATTTTATCCCACCTAATTTTTATTAACCTGTTGGTTTTGTAATTGTGATATAATGACACATCAATTAGAGTGAACACTACAGTTTTTCTTTGCCATTTCCTTTGTCTTCATTGTAGGGCCTGGATAAGTTGTCTGAGTAATAATCCAACTTCTCCTTCTCCTTTTCCTTTCATTATAATTAAAGTTAAACTCATGGTACTTATGGCAGGAATAATTTACAGGGTAATTAGGAAGAATTTTTATTGCAGAGGAGAAATTTAAAATGTGTTTAGTTTTAAGTGTACTGGTTAAATAAACAAATGCCCAAGGGTGTCACTGGCAGGTCTGTGGAATAGGCTATGGTACCACAAACCAAGGGAATATAATAAGAAAAGCCAAGAAAAAAGCACAGAATGGAAGAAATAGGAGTAAGAAAAGGTTTGGCAGTGGTAGTGAATCACAGGAAACTATCTCTTTTGCTGTTTCTTCTTGGTTAAAAAATTTTGAGAGACATGGAAACCAAGTCAGTTTTTGTTCTAGCCTCCTCCTTTAAACAAAAACAAGTGACAAAGATGCCTGAAATCTACTGTTTTCTGAAATGTGGTGTTCACGCTTGAAATGTGCCATTGTGGAAGAAAGTTCATTTCTGACATAATATATCTGACGTTCCTCAGTTTGTGGCGTTTCTGTTTTTTCGAAACACGTTTTTTGTCATTACCCTGTCTTTTAGAAAGTCTGTAGGCATTCATCCAGGAAAGAAACTAACAGCAATCAAATGAAACTATATTGTGCCTAGGATAAAAAATACTGGCTTTTGAAACTGTACCGTTTTTACCAGGATAAAAAATATTGGCTTTTGAAACTGTATCTTTTTTTTTTTTCGTTGATCATATTTTCCATTAGAAAATTTTAGGGTAGAACACATACACTGGATTTTGTCATTATAAGACCATTGTTATTTTTCCTAAAATTATAGTTTTGTCCATCTATAAGCAATCTGGATATTAGCATTTATACTTTAGACTCAGTAGTATTCCCAGTTAGTGTTTCTTGCTGGAATCAGGATTTCTATTCTTCATTTGTTATAGTGCAGATTGCCTTTGATTGGATTTCAAAATCCATTATTACCTAACCAGATTCTTATATTTATAATTTATAGACTCTTAAACTTGCAACAGTGAATTGATTTTAATCTTAAAATTAAATAATTACTTCAGTCTGTGTCATAGGGTTCATAAATTGTAGTTTATTGAATTTTTAGAAACATATAGAATAATTAAGCATTGCAGATTTGTTTTAACATTTCCGTTGAAAAACCTTTAAAGTCTATTACATACATACTTTAATAACCACCGTGATATTTAATTTTTCATGGTAACACAGGGCTTTGAATATTAATATACTAAATACTAAACTATTATAATATGTACAAGAGACTTCCTAGTACAGTATTCTCATTTTAGCCCAATAACACCCTACAGATGAGGAAGATAATGTATAGAGGTTATTTGACTTGCCCGAGGTTCCATGGCTAGTAAATAGAGCCAAGTCTCCTGTGAAGTGCCTTTATCCATTATACTATGACTTCTATGCATACAGAAGGCATGAGATAGGAGATCAGCCTCTTCTAATCCTAGTAATGTTGCTAGCCTAGCTGTTTTGAGTAAATTCCTGATAGGTCTCACTATCATAAAATCAGAATGAAGAAAGCACAAGTATACAAACCATAGAAGTAAGAAGTAGAAGGGAACCTTAGCTTTTTAGTGCACTGGTCCCCATACCTGGCTACACCTCAGAATTAACTGAGTAGCATTTAAAAATGCTATTTCCCTGTACCTACTCCCAGAGATTTCTGATTCAGTAGGCTCAGTGTGGAGTCTAGGGATCTGTACATTTTAAAAGGTTTCTTAAATGGTTATCATGATGTTTGGGAACCTCTGATAGTCCACTTCTTTGTTTTATGGACAAAAAACCTAAAAGCCAGAACGGTGAAGATAGTGTAAGTGGTAAAACTTGGACTCAAAGGTGTTCTCTTGAATCTTAGCCCAGTGCTTTTTCTCTCTGTCTACTGCTTACCTATAACTTCTTATACATCTTTTGCCTGAGACACTTATAGGTACTTGCTAAGTAGTACAATACTGAACAAAAGGTAATAATAACGATAATAATTGTCCATATTTTTTCTCTGTTATGAAAATCATTTTGTATTTCAGTGGTATTTACATACTGTGCTCCTTTAGGCTGTTTTTTAGTATCAGTCAACTTTTCTACCTCACATTTTTGTTGTTTGGCAGTCATCTGTCATAGTGTATTTGCTAAATCTCCTCAACATTGACTGCAGAGCTTTAAAATACTCCTTCAGCAGATGGTCCATAAATTGAATGTACTTTATAAGAGACTCTAGAAGGTGGAAAAAAATCAAATAATAGTTAAATGATAGGTTTCCTTGTAGTTGGGCACTTTACAGTCCGGTAACTGTCTGGGAGACTATATTGATTGTACTAATTGGTATTAGTTTGTTGATAAGAACCAAACCATATGTCTGGCCAGAAAGAGAAAACACAATAGTTAGAAGGAGGCTAACAATGAAAATATCTAGCATTTATCAAACTCTTAATATGTGCCAAGCACTGTGTTAAGTGCTTTGCAGACATTACTTCATTTAATCCTTTACAGTAATTCTTGGAGATAACTGCCCTGTGAGAGATTCTTTTTCAAGGTACAGTACACAGAAGAAGTACACTAGATCTTTTCGATAAAAAGTATATACTGTTATTATCTCTGTCTTATAGATTAAGAAAAAAAACTGAGAATGTTTTAAGTAACTTGCCTGTAGTCATATATTTAGTAAGTGGCAGATCTAGGACTTGAACTCAGCCCTGACTCCAAAGTCCACTTTCCTGATTCACTATCATTGATGCAGTTTTTATTTAGCAAAACTTATGGAGTTACTACACTGACCTTGAAAGGTCAGAAGTGATTGCATACTTTGCCCCTGAGATTAGTACAGATAGTAATCCAGAAGACACTAGTTAGAGAGTGCTTATTGAAATTCCAACCGTATTCAAGATGTATGGAAGGCTGTTGGCCTCTTGTACTAATTTTCAGAGATGTCATATTTTTTTTTTTTTTGCCAAAGGAGAAACATTCAAATATGTGTATGATAAATGTGAATTGATTGCAACGCTTGAAAAGAAGGTGATGGGCATTGAGACTCATACTTCTGCACTGCAACTTAAAGGAAGGTGAAAAGTTCCTAGCTAGAAAAAGGAAATAATGTATAAAGACGTCCAGGGAGTACAGAGCCTATGTTAGAGAAATAGGGAGTAGAGGAATGTGATACAAAGAAGGAAGGAAAAAACTTTGAACCTTGGACCTATATGATAAATGTTAAGATTCTCTGTTTTGAGACTGTGAAGCAGGACTATGAAAAAAGAAGGGGAATAGATGAAGAAATTGTATTACGAGAGTTTAAAAAATATTACAAGATTTACCCTAAATAGAGAGAATGTTAGATCTTCTGGTGAAAAGTGTGGAAAAATAAGGGGATATTGTCTAGAACTAAAAGGTGAAAGAAAGCACTTTGCTTGCACTGTGTAGAAGAGATGGATTGTAGTTGTCAGGCTAGCCACAAATAGTTGTTGAAATTTCGATTAAAGTAATTAAGATTAAAAATTCAGTCCCTCAGTCACACTAGCCACATTTCAAGTGTTCAATAGCCATACGTGGCTAACGCCAGTCATTTTAGACAGAACTGTTCCATGATGGAAAAAAGTTTTCTTGGACAGCACTGCAGTAGACTCACCATAGAGGTATGCTGGCTTTTAGGGCATATGTTCAGGATTTGGCAGAGAGCCTTTTAAAATTTATCAAAATCCTTGATAGTTACCAGGTTCAGATGAATCACGTAGGGATGACAGTGAAGAAAAGAATGTGGAAACGTCTTTATAGTCCTCAGAAAAAAACATGTTGGGAATAATAGGTAGGGGTGTGTGTCTGTCACTTTTTTTTGTGGATTGAGATAGTGGAACACTGAAGGGAGACAGCAGAAGACAAATAATCTAGTTTTATCTCTGTTCTTCTCCCTTTCAAGGTAAGGGCTAAGCCTTTGATCTAGGCTGGATGCCCTGAGACTGGGTGTTGTTAGGACATGCCCATGACTATGGCTGTGGAGTATAAGAGCCCACAGTGAGGATAGCCTTGAAAGCAAGGCACAGAACACAGTTTGATAAACTAAATGAGCAAAAGATGCCCAGACAAGAGCACATAAGAGGATAGCCTGAAGTACAGAAGGAAGCAAAAGCTCCAGTGATGGTAAAAGCTTGTTGAAGTATAGAAGTCTTTGGGAGTTTCTGTGTGAAGCAAGAATTTTAAAGAGGAAACAGGCTTGCTGCTTGGGGCAGATTTTGTAATGCTTTTGGATCATAAAGAAAATGAGATCTCTTCAGTATTTTGGGGCAAGGAGAGTGATTTATTTTCTAACTGAAAAGGGTGGAACTAAAGTTGCCTAAGGGAACTAAAGTCCCAGATCAATGAAGATTATAGGAGAGTATGTAGTTGTTTATAAACATTGAAACATCCTAATATAGATGAATTTTGTCAGGGTATGGAGAGAATTTACAAAAGAGCAAACAGCCTTTATTTTTCTAGCAGGCACTGTAGAGAATGGGAAAGGTTCTGGAATATTTGAGATAGGTACACGATACTCTGATTTTCAGAGGGAGGACAAGTGGGCTCCACAAACAATAAATGCATTTGTTTGACATTAGTCTCAGAAAAGATTAAAAGAATGGATTTTGAGTACCCAAGAGAGGTAGTAGTGGAGTCAGTATGGGCTCACATGCATAGTTGTGACAGACTGGCTCCTCAGATCCACATCCTAGCTGTGCAGCCTTGGGCAGTTTGCTTCATCTCTCTATCTCAGTGGTCCCCAAGCTGTTTGGCACCAGGGACTGGTTTCATGGAAGACAGTTTTTCCATGGACTGGGGGGTATGGGGGTTGGGGGGTGGTGGTGTGTGGATGGTTTCAGGATGATTCAAGCCCATTACGTTTATTTTGCACTTTATTTCTATTATTATTACATTGTAATATATAATGAAATAATTATACAACTCAGAGCTCAGGCAGTAATGCGAGCAATGGGGAGGGGCTGTAAATACTGATGAAGCCTCACTCACTCTCCTGCCACTCACCTCCTGCTGTGCAGCCCAGTTCCTAACAGGCCACAGACCAGTACTGGTCTGTGGCCCAGGGGTTGGGGACCCCTGCTCTGTCTCATTTCTCATTTTTAAAATTAAAACTATTTATTGCATAGGGTTGTAATGAAAATTAAATGAATTAATACTTGTAAAGCATTTAGAACAAGACTTGGTATATACATGTTAAGTACATTGTTAGTGTTTGCTAGATAAGGGTACATTGTCTTCTATCAAACTGTCAGCTCTGAGAAATTAAATAGATAATATGTCTGGGTTTCAGCAGGTCTTCTGAAATTCAGATAAAATTCACATCACCGTTTTAAAGTATACAGTTCTGTGGGACAGTGTTCTGCAGCCATCACCTCTATCAAGCTCTCCAACATTTTCATCATCCCAAAAGAGAAACCCCATGCCCATTAAGCTGTCACTCTCTATTTCCTCCTCACCCTACCCCCTGGCAAACACTCATCTACTTTTTGTCTCTATGGGTTTACTTATTCTAGATATTTCATGTAAGTGAAATCATACATGTGATGTATCATTTCACTTACATGACCTTCTGAGTCTGACTTCTTTCACTTAGCATAATGGTTTTGATGTTCATCCACATTGTAGCGTGTATAAGAACATTATTCTTTCTTATGATTGAATAGTATTCCATTATATGGATTACCACATTTTATTTTTCCATTCATCTGCCAGTGGACACTTGGGTTGCTTCTACTTTTTGACTATTGTAAATAATGTAGCTGTGGACATGGGTATACAACTATCTCTTCAAGTCCTTCCTTTCAGTTCTTTTGGGTATATTCCCAGAAATGAAATTGCTAGATCATATGGTAATTATATTTAAAATTTTTTGAAGAACCACCATATTGTTTTCCATAGCAGCTGCAACATTCTACATTCCGGCCAAAAATGCATCAGGTATTCTAAGGGTTCTAGTTTCTCCCCATGCCCCCCCCCCTTTTTTTGGCTGTGCCATGTGGCCAAATATATTTTTAAAAATTTAAATAAGTAAAAATTGCGTTGTTTTTCTGTTGTTGAATTATGAGGCTTCATTATGTATTCTCGGGCCTAGAGCCTTATCAGACAAATAATTCACAAATATTTTCTCCTATTCCCTAGGTTATCTTTTTACTTTCTTAATACTGTCCTTTCTTGAACAAAAAGGTTTTAATTTTTTTTTTAACATCTTTATTGGAGTATAATTGCTTTACAGTGGTGTGTTAGTTTCTGCTTTACAACAAAATGAATCAGTTATACATATACATATGTTCCCATATCTCTTCCCTCTTGCATCTCCCTCCCTCCCACCCTCCCTATCCCACCCCTCCAGGCGGTCACAAAGCACCGAGCTGATCTCCCTATGCTATGCGGCTGCTTCCCACTAGCTATCTACCTTATGTTTGGTAGTGTATATATGTCCATGCCTCTCTCTCGCTTTGTCACAGCTTACCCTTCCCCCTCCCCATATCCTCAAATCCATTCTCTAGTAGGTCTGTGTCTTTATTCCTGTCTTACCCCGAGGTTCTTCATGACATTTTTTTTTTCTTAAATTCCATATATATGTGTTAGCATGTGGTATTTGTCTCTCTCTTTCTGACTTACTTCACTCTGTATGACAGACTCTAGGTCTATCCACCTCATTACAAATAGCTCAGTTTCGTTTCTTTTTATGGCTGAGTAATATTCCATTGTATATATGTGCCACATCTTCTTTATCCATTCATCCGATGATGGACACTTAGGTTGCTTCCATCTCTGGGCTATTGTAAATAGAGCTGCAATGAACGTTTTGGTACGTGACTCTTTTTGAATTATGGTTTACTCAGGGTATATGCCCAGTAGTGGGATTGCTGGGTCATATGGTAGTTCTATTTGTAGTTTTTTAAGGAACCTCCATACTGTTCTCCATAGTGGCTGTATCAATTTACATTCCCACCAACAGTACAAGAGGGTTTCCTTTTCTCCACACCCTCTCCAACATTTATTGTTTCTAGAATTTTTGATGATGGCTATTCTGACTGGTGTGAGATGATATCTCATTGTGGTTTTGATTTGCATTTCTCTAATGATTAGTGATGTTGAGCATTCTTTCATGTGTTTGTTGGCAGTCTGTATATCTTCTTTGGAGAAATGCCTATTTAGGTCTTCTGCCCATTTTTGGATTGGGTTGTTTGTTTTTTTGTTATTAAGCTGCATGAGCTGCTTATAAATTTTGGAGATTAATCCTTTGTCAGTTGCTTCATTTGCAAACATATTCTCCCATTCTGAGGGTTGTCTTTTCGTCTTTTTTATGGTTTCCTTTGCTGTGCAAAAGCTCTGAAGTTTCATTAGGTCCCATTTGTTTATTTTTGTTTTTATTTCCATTTCTCTAGGAGGTAGGTCAAATAGGATCTTGCTGTGATTTATGTCATAGTGTTCTGCCTATGTTTTCCTCTATGAGTTTGATAGTTTCTGGCCTTACATTTAGGTCTTTAATCCATTTTGAGCTTATTTTTGTGTATGGTGTTAGGGAGTGATCTAATCTCATACTTTTACATGTACCTGTCCAGTTTTCTCAGCACCACTTATTGAAGGGGCTGTCCAAAAAGGTTTTAATTTTTATGAAGTCCAGTTTATTTATTTATTTTTTTTGTTGCTTTTGATTTCATAGTGAAGAATCCACTGCCAAGTCAAAGTTTAAGAAGATTAATCCCTATGTTTTCTTCTAAGAATTTTATAGTTTTAGCTCTTAATGGTCTTTGATCCATTTTTAGGTAATTTTTTTTTGTGTGTGTGGTATGCTGGCCTCTCACTGTTGTGGCCTCTCCCGTTGCGGAGCACAGGCTCCGGACACACAGGCCCAGCGGCCATGGCTCACGGGCCTAGCTGTTCCGTGGCATGTGGGATCTTCCTGGACCGGGGCACGAACCTGTGTCCCCTGCATCGGCAGGCAGACTCTCAACCACTGCACCACCAGGGAAGCCCCATTTTTAGGTAATTTTTATATATGGTATGAGGTAGGGGTCCAGCTTCATCCTTTTGCCTGTGGATATCCAGTTGTCCCAGCACTATTTGTTGAAGAGACTATTTTCCCCCCATTTAATGGTTGTGGTGTCCTTATTGAAAATCAAGTGACAATAAATTATGAGTTTGTTTCTCAGTTTTCAGTTCTGTTCCATTGATCTACATGTCTACCATTATGCAAGTCCCACTGTGTGTTGATACTATTGTAAATGAGATTGTCTTCTTCATTTCCTTTTTGGATTGTTCTTTACTGGTATATAGAAATATAACTGATTTTTGTGTGTTGATTTTGTATGCTGCAACTTCTCAGAATTCATCAGCTCTAATAGTATTTTTTTGGATTGTTTAGGATTTTCTGTATATAAGATCATATAATTTACAAATAAACATAATTTTACTTCTTCCTTTCCAGTTTGGATGACTTTTATTTCTTTTCCTTGCTTAATTGCTCTAGTTAGGATGCCCAGTACAATGTTGAAATAGAAATAGTAAAAGCTGGCATACTTGTCTTGTTTCTGATACTGGTGGAAAGACTTCAGTCTTTCACCATTGAACTAGCTGTGGGTGTTTCATAAATGCTCCTTCGTTATGTTGAGGAAGATCCCTTTGATTCTTAGTTTGTTGAGTGTTTTTTTTTTTTTTTGTCAAATGCCTTTCTCCATCAATTGAGATGATCATGTAGTTATTTTCACTTATTCTATCACTGTGGTATAGTACATTGATCGGTTTTCATTTATTAAAACCACTCTTGCATTCTCGCAGTCCCACTTTGTCATGACATATAATTCATAAGGGATATTGGTTTATAGTTTTATGATCTTTTTGTCTGGCTTTGGTATCAGGATAATGCTAGCCTCATAAAATGAGTTAAAACTGTTGCGTCTTCTTCCACTTTCTCAGAAAAGTTTGAGAAGGATTGGTGTTAAATTTTTTAAAGTTATGTAGAAATCATCAGTGAGGCCATCTTGTCCTGGGTTTTTCTTTGTTGGGAGGTTTTTGGTCACTGATTCAACCTCTTTACTTGTTGTAGATGTGTTCAAATTTTCTAAAGAATGTTTTCTAGAGTCAGTTTTGGTAGTTTTTATAGGAATTTGGCCGTATATCATCTCGGTTATTTTAATTTATGGGTATACAGTTCATACTTTGTTTACCACGTATAACGTAACAGTTCCTTTAACAATGTCATATTATAAATTATTATTATCAGTTTGCATAGACCTGAAATATTAATAAGAAGAGATCACATAGTTAAAAACTAAGTTTTAAAATACAAAGGATTACTTCAGACAATATTATTCTGGAGCCATATTATTCATGTTGGACCTCAAACCTCAGAATTGGTTTTATAATGGGTAGCTGTTCTGTGACTTATTGTTCTCCTGGGTATGTAGCTGTTTATATTTCATACTGGTCACAGATTGGTCACAATCTCAGTTTACCATTGGCAGCTGTTTTGATTTGAAGCAGGTGGCCTGAAGAAGCAGCATCCATAAATTAAAACACTAACACTTTTTCTTTGTATTTAAAATCTTTCTCAGAAATCTGAAGGCTTTTTAGTACAGAGGTGATTTCAAAGCTCGAATATTCTTTCAGTTTTCACATAATCAATTTATATTAACCTGATTTTTATATAACAGCATTCTTTTAAGTTACATAAAATAACTCCTAACTTATTTTAACATAGAAATGAGCTAAAAAGACCCAAATTATATTTTCCAATAGAACTTCTTACAAATAATTATTTAAAATTCTGACCCAGATAGATGAATGGTTATTACATTTATTCTTTAATCATTTAAAAATGGGAAAAATTATTAACAATGGAATTCTCACCATCTAACTTTTTCACTTCTCTCTCTCTCTCTCTTTTTTTTTATCAGTCATTGTGGCTTCGGACAGTCTCCAGGCAGCTGCGTTTATTAAACTACATTATAGTTAAGGTGAAAAGGAAATGGTCTTTGTTTTCATTGTTTGAAATAGCCATACTAAAATGATACTACTCAAAGAAAAGCTAACTTCATAAATGTTTAAAGACTTACTTATGTCATAAGGAGCTTTCTATTTTTATATAAGACTTGTTTTCTACCTAGGTTAGTATATATATAAATGAAAACTAATAGAATGTTCAAGTTGGGGGAAGTAAAAGATCATCTAGTCTGACTTTTCAGTGTTTGAATTACCTTGAACACATAACTAAATAGTACCTAGCTTCTGCAAGGACCAATCCAATGATGACTAACTCAGTCCGTCTGAAGATGATACATCTCATTTTTGAACAGCATTAATGAATTAAAAGCAAATACTTGTAGTGAAGCAAAGTCTGTCTCCTTGTGTTTCTTTTTGTTTTTTACCCACTGGCCCTAGATTTCCTTGGGGCTCTAAAGAATAACGTAAACTGTCTTCTGCATGACAGTTTTGAAATACTTGAGGACAGCTTTTGGTACCCCTCTATTTCTCTCTTCATTCCCAAAGTTTCTCTCCTAGATGAAAAATGTCTGATTCCTTCAGGCATTCTTCATGTGTCACGAAGTCCTTCTCTATCATTGAGAATGTCTTTCAGATGGCCTCTACCAGGGATACTGACCATGAATAGAATTCAGGGAATCCATGGATTTGGATATTGTATTAGTCAAGTTTCTCCAGGGAAACAGAACCAATAGGATATATATATATATAGATAGATAAGTATATAGATCTATCTATCTATCTATATATATGAGAGAGAGAGAGAAGAAAGAAAATAAGGAATTGGCTTAGCCAGTAATGGAAGCTGAGAAGTTGGCAAACTGGAGACTGAGGAGTTCTGCTCCAGTCTGAAGGTCTGAGAACCAGGAGAGGTGATGGTATAAATTCTAGTCTGAAAGCTTGGCAAGCTTGAGACCTAAGAAGAGCCAGTATTTCAGTCTGGGTCTGAATACCGAAAGAGACCAGCTCAGCAGTTAGGCAGAAAATTTCCTTTTACTTGGCCTTTTTGTTCTATTCAGATCTGCAACTGATTAAGGTCCACTCACATTAGGGAGGGTAATTTGCATTACTCAGTATTTTATTTTACGCTTATAAGAATATTCTGAAGATGGTGGAAGAGTAAGACACGGAGATCACCTTCCTCCCCACAGATACATCAGAAATACGTCTACACGTGGAACAACTCCTACAGAACACCTACTGAACGCTGGCAGAAGACCTCAGACCTCCCAAAAGGCAAGAAACTCCCCCACATACCTGGGTAGGGCAAAAGAAAAAAGAATAAACGGAGACAAAAGAATAGGGACGGGACCTGCACCAGTGGGAGGGAGCTGTGAAGGAGGAAAGGTTTCCACACACTAGAAGCCCCTTGGCGGGCGGAGACTGCAGGTGGCAGAGTGGGGGAGCTACGGAGCCATGGAGGAGAGCGCAGCCACACGGGTGCGGAGGGCAAAGCGGAGAGATTCCCGCACATAGGATCGATGCTGACCAGCACTAACCAGCCTGAGAGGCTTGTCTGGTCACCCGCCAGGACGGGTGGGGGCTGGAAGCTGAGGCTCGGGCTTCGGTTGGAGCGCAGGGAGAGGACTGGCGGCGTGAACACAGCCTGAAGGGGTTAGTGCACCATGGCTAGCCAGGAAGGGGTCCGGGGAAAAGTCTGGACCTGCCGAAGAGGCAAGAGACTTTTTCTTCCCTCTTTGTTTCCTGGTGTGCGAGGAGAGGGGATTAAGAGTGCTGCTTAAAGGAGCTCCAGAGACGGGCGTGAGCCACGGCTAACAGCGCGGACCCCAGAGACGGGCATGAGACGCTAAAGCTGCTCCTGCCGCCACCAAGAAGCCTGTGTGCAAGCACAGGTCACTATCCACACCTACCTTCCGGGGAGCCTGTGCAGCCCGTCCCGGGATCCAGAGACAACTTCCCTGGGAGAACGCACGGCGCGCCTCAGGCTGGTGCAACGTCATGCCGGCCTCTGCTGCCACAGGCTCGACCGCATCGTGCCCCTCCCACCCCCACGGCCTGAGTGAGCTGGAGCCCCCGAATCAGCGATTCCTTTAACCCTGTCCTGTTAGAGCGAAGAACAGACGCCCTCCGGTGACCTACACGCAGAGGCGGGGCCAAATCCAAAGCTGAGCCCCAGGAGCTGTGAGAACAAAGAAGAGAAGGGGAAATTTCTCCCAGCGGCCTCAGGAGCAGCGGATTAAATCTCCACAATTAACTTGATGTACCCTGAATCAGTGGAATACCTGAATAGACAACGAATCGTCCCAAATTGAGGAGGTGGACTTTGAGAGCAAGATTTATTATTTTTGCCCCTTTTCCTCTTTTTGTGAGTGTGTATGTGTATACTTCTGTGAGAGATTTTGTCTGTATAGCTTTGTTTTCACCATTTGTCCTAGGGTTCTATCCGTCCGTTTTTTCTTTACTTTTTAAAAACATTTTTTTCTTAATAATTTTTTTTATTTTATCTTACTTTATTTTATTTTCTTTTATCCTCTTTCTTTCCTTCTTTCTACTTTTTCTCCCTTTTATTCTGAGCCATGTGGATGAAAGGCTGGGAGAGCCAACTAAAGGACACTGGTCCACAAGAGACCTCCCAGCTCCACGTAATATCAAACGGCGAAAACCTCCCAGAGATCTCCATCTCAACACCAACAGCCAGCTTCACTCAACGACCAGCAAGCTACAGTGCTGGACAACCTATGCCAAACAACTAGCAAGACAGGAACACAACCCCACCCATTAGCAGAGAGGCTGCCTAAAATCATAATAAGTCCACAGACACCCCAAAACACACCACCAGACGTGGACTTGCCCACCAGAAAGACAAGATCCAGCCTCATCCACCAGAACACAAGCACTAGTCCCCTCCACCAGGAAGCCTACACAACCCACTGAACCAACTTTAGCCACTGGAGACAGACACCAAAAACAACGGGAACAACAAACCTGCAGCCTGCAAAAAGGAAACCCCAAACACAGTAAGATAAACAAAATAAGAAGGCAGAAAAATACACAGCAGATGAAGGAGCAAGATAAAAACCCACTAGACCTAACAAATGAAGAGGAAATAGGCAGTCTACCTGAAAAAGAATTCAGAATAATGAGAGTAAAGATGATCCAAAATCATGGAAATAGAATAGAGAAAATGCAAGAAACATTTAACAAGGACCTAGAAGAACTAAAGATGAAACAAGCAACAATGAACAACACAATAAATGAAATTAAAAATACTCTAGAAGGGATCAATAGCAGAATAACTGAGGCAGAAGAACGGATAAGTGACCTGGAAGATAAAATAGTAGAAATAACTACTGCAGAGCAGAAAAAAGAAAAAAGAATGAAAAGAACTGAGGACAGTCTCAGAGACCTCTGGGACAACATTAAATGCACCAACATTTGAATTATAGGGGTTCCAGAAGAAGAGAAAAAGAAAGGGACTGAGAAAATATTTGAAGAGATTATAGTTGAAAACTTCCCTAATATGGGAAAGGAAATAGTTAATCAAGTCCAGGAAGCACAGAGAGTCCCATACAGGATAAATCCAAGGAGAAATACGCCAAGACACATATTAATCAAACTGTCAAAAATTAAATACAAAGAAAACATATTAAAAGCAGCAAGGGAAAAACAACAAATAACACACAAGGGAATCCCCATAAGGTTAACAGCTGATCTTTCAGCAGAAACTCTGCAAGCCAGAAGGGACTGGCAGGACATATTTAAAGTGATGAAGGAGAAAAACCTACAACCAAGATTACTCTACCCAGCATGGATCTCATTCAGATTTGATGGAGAAATTAAAACCTTTACAGACAAGCAAAAGCTGAGAGAGTGCAGCACCACCAAACTAGCTTTACAACAAATGCTAAAGGAACTTCTCTAGGTAAGAAACACAAGAGAAGTAAATGACCTATAATAACAAACCCAAAACAATCAAGAAAATGGGAATAGGAACATACATATCGATAATTACCTTAAATGTAAATGGATTAAAGGCTCCCACCAAAAGACACAGACTGGCTGAATGGATACCAAAACAAGACCCATATATATGCTGTCTGCAGGAGACCCACTTCACACCTAGAGACACATACAGACTGTAAGTGAGGGGATGGAAAAAGATATTCCATGCAAATGGAAACCAAAAGAAAGCTGGAGGAGCAATTCTCATATCAGACAAAATAGACCTTAAAATAAAGACTATTAGAAGAGACAAAGAAGGACACTACATAACGATCAAGGGATCGATCCAAGAAGAAGATATAACAATTGTAAATATTTATGCACCCAACATAGGAGCGCCTCAATACATAAGGCAAATACTAACAGCCATAAAAGGGGAAATCGACAGTAACACATTCATAGTAGGGGACTTTAACACCCCACTTTCACCAATGGACAGATCATCCAAAATGAAAATAAATAAGGAAACACAAGCTTTACATGATACATTAAACAAAATGGACATAATCGATATTTATAGGACATTCCATCCAAAAACAACAGAATACACATTTTTCTCAAGTGCTCATGGAACATTCTCCAGGATAGATCATATCTTGGGTCACAAATCAATCCTTGGTAAATTTAAGAAAATTGAAATTGTATCAAGTATCTTTTCCGACCACAGAGCTATGAGACTAGATATCAGTTACAGGAAAAGACCTGTAAAAAATACAAACACATGGAGGCTAAACAATACACTACTTAATAACGAAGTGATCACTGAAGAAATCAAAGAGGAAATCAAAAAATACCTAGAAGCAAATGACAGTGGAGACACAATGACCCAAAACCTATGGGATGCAGCAAAAGCAGTTCTAAGAGGGAAGTTTATAGCAATACAATCCTACCTTACAAAAGAGGAAACATCTCGAATAAACAACCTAACCTTGCACCTGAAGCAATTAGAGAAAGAAGAACAAAAAAACCCCAAAGTTAGCAGAAGGAAAGAAATCATAAAAATCAGATCAGAAATAAATGAAAAAGAAGTGAAGGAAACGATAGCAAAGATCAATAAAACTAAAAGCTGATTCTTTGAGAAGATAAACAAAATTGATAAACCATTAACCAGACTCATCAAGAAAAAAAGGGAGAAGACTCAAATCAATAGAGTTAGAAATGAAAAAGGAGAAGTAACAACTGACACTGCAGAAATACAAAAGATCATGAGATTACTACACGCAACTCTATGCCAATAAAATGGACAACCTGGAAGAAATGGACAAATTCTTAGAAATGCACCACCTGCCAAGAGTGAATCAGGAAGAAAGAGAAAATATGAACAGACCAATCACAAGCACTGAAATTGAAACTGTGATTAAAAATCTTTCAACAAACAAAAGCCCAGGACCAGATGGCTTCACAGGTGAATTCTACCAAACATTTAGAGAAGAGCTAACACCTATCCTTCTCAAACTCTTCCAAAATATAGCAGAGGGAGGAACACTCCCAAACTCATTCTGCGAGGCCACCATCACTCTGATACCAAAACCAGTCAAGGATTTCACAAAGAAAGAAAACTACAGGCCAATATCACTGATGAACATAGATGCAAAAATCCTCAACAAAATACTAGCAAACAGAATCCAATAGCACATTAAAAGAATCATACACCATGATCAAGTGGGGTTTATTCCAGGAATGCAAGGATTCTTCAATATATGCAAATCAATCAATGTGATACACCATATTAACAAATTGAAAGAGAAAAACCATATGGTCATCTCAATAGATGCAGAGAAAGCTTTTGACAAAATTCAACACCCATTTATGATAAAAACCCTGCAGAAAGTAGGCATAGAGGGAACTTTCCTCAACATAATAAAGGCCATATATGACAAACCCACAGCCAACATCGTCCTCAATGGTGAAAAATGGAAAGCATTTCCACTAAGATCAGGAACAAGACAAGGTTGCCCACTCTCACCACTCTTATTCAACATGGTTTTGGAAGTTTTAGCCACAGCAATCAGAGAAGAAAAGGAAATAAAAGGAATCCAAATTGGAAAAGAAGAAGTAAAGCTGTCACTGTTTGCAGATGACATGATACTATACATAGAGAATCCTAAAGATGCTACCAGAAAATTACTAGAGCTAATTAATGAATTTGGTAAAGTAGCAGGAAACAAAATTAATGCACAGAAATCTCTGGCATTCCTATACACTAATGATGAAAAATCTGAAAGATAAATTAAGGAAACACTCCCATTTACCACTGCAATGAAAAGAATAAAATACCTAGCAATAAACCTACCTAAGGAGACAAAAGACCTGTATACAGAAAATTATAAGACACTGATGAAAGAAATTAAAGATGATACAAATAGATGGAGAGATATACCATGTTCTTGGATTGGAAGAATCAACATTGTGAAAATGACTCTACCACCCAAAGCAATCTACAGATTCAATGCAATCCCTATCAAACTACCACTGCCATTTTTCACAGAACTAGAACAAAAAATTTCACAATTTGTATGGAAACACAAAAGACCCCGAATAGCCAAAGCAATCTTGAGAACGAAAAACGGAGCTGGAGGAATCAGGCTCCCTGACTTCAGACTATACTACAAAGCTACAGTAATCAAGACAATATGGTACTGGCACAAAAACAGAAATCTAGATAAATGGAACAGGATAGAAAGCCCAGAGATAAACCCATGCACAAAGGAGGCAGGAATGTACAGTGGAGAAAGGACAGCCTCTTCAATAAGTGGTGCTGGGAAAACTGGACAGGTACATGTAAAAGTATGAGATTAGATCACTCCCTAACACCGTTTACAAATATAAGCTCAAAATGGATTAAAGACCTAAATCTAAGGCCAGAAACTATCAAACTCTTAGAGGAAAACATAGGCAGAACACTCTATGACATAAATCACAGCAAGATCCTTTTTGACCCACCTCCTAGAGAAATGGAAATAAAAACAAAAATAAACAAATGGGACCTAATGAAACTTCAGAGCTTTTGCACAGCAAAGGAAACCATAAAGAAGACGAAAAGACAACCCTCAGAATGGGAGAAAATATTTGCAAATGAAGTAACTGTAATCTCCAAAATTTACAAGCAGCTCATGCAGCTCAATAACAATAAAACAACCCAATCCAAAAATGGGCAGAAGACCTAAATAGACATTTCTCCAAAGAAGATATACAGATTGCCAACAGACACATGAACGAATGCTCAACATCCTTAATCATTAGAGAAATTCAAATCAAAACTACAATGAGATATCATCTCACACCAGTCAGAATGGCCTCATCAAAAAATCTAGAAACAATAAATGCTGGAGAGGGGGTGGATAAAAGGGAACACTCTTGCAACTCCTGTTGGGAATATGAATTGGTACAGCCACTATGGAGAATGGTATGGAGGTTCCTTAAAAAACTACAAATAGAACTACCATATGACCCAGCAATCCCACTACTGGGCATATACCCTGAGAAAACCATAATTCAAAAAGAGTCATGTACCAAAATGTTCATTGCAGCTCTATTTACAATAGGCAGGAGATGGAAACAACCTAAGTGTCCATCATCGGACGAATGGATAAAGAAGATGTGGCACATATATACAATGGAATATTACTCAGCCATAAAAAGAAACGAAATTGAGTTATTTGTAGTGAGGTGGATGGACCTAGAGTCTGTCATACAGAGTAAAGTAAATCAGAAAGAGAAAGACAAATGCCGTATGCTAACACATATATATGGAATCTAAGAAAAAAAAATGTTATGAAGAACCTAGTGGTAAGACAGGAATAAAGACACAGACCTGGGCTACCCTGGTGGCGCAGTGGTTGAGGGTCCGCCTGCCGATGCGGGGGACGCGGGTTCGTGCCCTGGTCCGGGATGACCCTGCATGCCGCGGAGTGGCTGGGCCCGTGGGCCATGGCCGATGGGCCTGCGTGTCCGGAGCCTGTGTTCCGTGGTGGGAGGGGCCACGGCGGTGAGAGGCCCGCGTACCTCAAAAAAAAAAAAAAAAAAAAGACACAGACCTACTAGAGAATGGATTTGAGGATATGGGGAGGGGGAAGGGTAAGCTGTGACAACGTGAGAGAGTGGCATGGACATACATACACTACCAAACATAAAATAGATAGCTAGTGGGAAGCAGCCGCATAGCACAGGGAGATAAGCTCGGTGCTTTGTGACCACCTAGAGGGGTGGGATAGGGAGGGTGGGAGGGAGGGAGATGCAAGAGGGAAGAGATATGGAAACATATGTATATGTATAACTGATTCACTTTGTTGTAAAGCAGAAGCTAACACACCATTGTAAAGCAATTATACTCCAATAAAGAAGTAAAAAAAAAAAAAAGAATATTATTCTGAGAAGGGTCCATAGGCTTTATCAGACTTAAAAAAAAGGGACCATTTTTCAATAAGTGGTTAAAAACCTTTAGTCTATACTTTTTTAAAAGTATAATTTTAAAAATGAATACGTTTCATATATGTGGCCCAGTAATGGCAAGTAGAGAGGATTGTCACCTCCCTGCTTCTAGAAAACATTAACCAAGATCCCATTTATTTTGAGGAGCATTCAGATCACGCTAGTTAGAATTAATCCATCTTTTGATTCAGCCTATCCTGGTCTTTATAATTTCTGAATTGCTATTATTGCATTCTCTGCTCTGTGTTTCTGTCATCCAGAAATATGATAAGCAAACCCTCTGTATCACAGATTGCCACACCCTGCCTGCCCATCAGAATCAACTGAGGAACTATAAAAAATAGACTCTGAGGTCCTACCTCACACTTATAAATACTGACTGTGCACCTAGTGATTATTCAGCACTCCTGGCACTTGTCTGTGGGTTCATATGTGGGAATACCATTATTTTATATCATATATACTATTTATAACATTCATTAAAATATTATAGAAGTTAGAATTCTGTAGCGTCGCAGTAGCTATGTCTCTCCAGGTTGACCTGCAGTACTGTTAGTTTCTAACAATTATTGGTTTATATTATAGTGCTATGTTATAATTCATACTTCTCCATTTTGATCAAGCTTGTTTTGAGAAATGAACAGTTTACCTACCTCACATCTCTGATCCGCCATCTCACAATAATCTTCTCAAAAAAGGAAACTATCTTTCATTTTTCTAGTGACTTGATATAAACTTCTGATCCCTGCTTTTTCACCTGACTTCTTGTAACTCATTCCTTAAATCTTGTTTTTGAGCCATTGATATCAGCCTCACTATTTGGTTTGGGTTCCTTTAGAAATCAAGACTGAGACAAGGATATGGAGTGGGTAGTTTATTTGGGAGTGGGAACGGAAAGCAGGAGTAAGGAAGTAGGGAAGAGTAAGACCAGGAAGGAGGAAAAGCCCATGTAAGAATGCATTACTGGGGCTAGATTATGTTGGGATTTCCTGAAAAGTCTTCAGAATGCCAATCAGGTTTTTTTGTTGTTGTTGTTGGTTTCTTTTGTTTTTGTTTTTTTGGCTGCGATGCACGGCTTGTGGGATCATAGTTCCCCGACCAGGGATCAAACCCAGGTCCCCTTCAATGGAAGTGTGGAGTCCTAACTAACCCCTGGACGGCCAGGGAATTCCCAGTCTTGTTTTTCATTAGTTGAGGGTTGCCCTCCCTCCTCAACCTGGGGGAGTTTACCTGCCCATTTTTCCAGGCTGTGCTTGCTCACAGGCTGAGTGGCCCATTGTAGTGCCATTGAAGGCCCTGAATGGGCAAATGGAAAGATGAGCTAATGTATGTTTAAAGTGACATTCTAGGGACTTCCCTGGTGGCTCAGTGGTTAAGAATACACCTCCCAATGCAGGGGATGCGGCTTCGATCCCTGGTCAGGGAACTAGATCCCACATGCATGCCGCAACTAAGACCCAGCACAACCAAAAATAAATAAAATAAAATAAAGTGGCATTCTAGGGACTTCCCTGGCAGTCCAGTGGTTAAGACTCTGTGCTTCCACTGCAGGGGGCGTGGGTTCAATCCCTGCTGGGGGAACTAAGATCTCACATGCCAGACTTCCCTGGTAGCACAGTGATTAAGAGTCCACCTGCCAATGCAGGGGATACAGGTTCGAGCCCTGGTCCGGGAAGATCCCACATGCCACGGAGCAACTAAGCCTGTGCACCACAACTAATGAGCCTGCGCTCTAGAGCCCGTGAGCCACAACTACTGAGTCCACATACCTAGAGCCTGTGCTCTGCAAGAAGAGAAGCCACCGCAATAAGAAACCCGTGCACCACAACGAAGAGTAGCCCCCACTGTCTGCAACTAGAGAAAGCCTGTGCACAGCAACAAAGACCCAACGCAGGCAAAAATAAATAAATAAATAATGAATAAATTTATTTAAAAAAAAAAGATCTCACATGCTGTGGGGCACAGCCAAAAATATAAAAAAAATAAAGTGGCATTCTGTTAATATGAGGTGTCTTCCCAGGACAGTCCACATCACAGCTATGACCAAAAGTGGCCCGAGGAGCTGTGACATGGGGTACCAGTGGTACTAGCTACACTCATCTTTTATATTTTATGGAATCTATTTTTTTCCTTTCAAAAATCAATTACATTTGTTTGTTTCTAGAATTCTTCAGTTGTTAGAAATAACCTCATGTGCTAGTTCTCTCCGTATCCTTTGACTGTAATTCATCTTGACAGAGAAATTGGACTTACCTGTACTGGGCTTTAGTTTCAGCATTATGTTTATTCAAATCTTTTCGTTCCCTGACACAGAAAAGTGGGACAATCTAGGAGTTAGAGTTTTGCTTTCTCTATTGGGATTAAAATACTTTGTAAGTTCTAACAACAGAAAAGTCCCTTTTGCTCTCTCTTGTATTTTGCAAGTCATAGATAATTTTGAGGTTTGGCCTTTTTGAATCTACTGGTCAATTCAAATTTCTTTTCCTAGCTCTGTTAAAGTTCATCCCTCCCTTGAGTTTTCTGCTGTGGAATCATGGCTTTAGTTTCTGTGAAAACTTTGAAATGTTTTCTTAAATTCAAGGAGACACATATGACTATGTCTAGACTTTCTCTTTATGGCATCACAAACACTGTTTACATTTGCCCCTTGGTTGGTTAGCACTGGACCCTTATTGACTGTCTTTGTGCAATACAAAGGCTTCTGTCATTTTTTTGCTCTCCCACCCCATTCTTTCTCTTATTCCTCTTCTTCCTGTAAAAGCTGTCTAATATTCTAATACGGTCTATTAGCATTCACATCCTGAACTATCCCTTTTGCTCTCATTTATTTCATTGTTTTGGGACTCTTATTCAGTGATTACAGCTAATCTGATAAACTATTTGGAGCTCAGATATTAGGAATGGTAGTTTGGGAGTGGTTATATAACACATTTGTCTTTTGTCAGGAACCTAGGATCCCCATTTTCCCCACCTTTTCTTCCTTATCTTTGAGACATTGGATCACAGGAAAGATCAACTGACTATTAATACAAGGCAAAAGTAATTTAGTTCTTTGGAGAGAGGAATATAAAAGTTTCGACTTGGGTGGTTTTAACATGAAGAACACATACATGGCGTTTTCTTCAGTACATATTTTAAAATTTTAAATTTAATTTCATGGCTAGTTAAAGAAAGGAAAGTTAAAAGGAAGGAAAGAGAAAGGAAAGCACTGACAGTGGCACAGAGGAAAATATTTAAGGAAAAGAGAAGATCAGGGAAAATCAGGGAGTGGCATTGTGGGATTATATTAAGTATGATAAAGTGAGTTCTGCATTTGTTAACCTGTGTGTGTGTGTTTCCTGATATAGGAGATCTCACATAATGGTGTTCAGAAAATGGTTAATTATGGTAAGGTGGTAACCATGTAATGATTATTGTGTAGATGTAGTGATCATGGTATATGCCTCAAATGTGAATGGTTCCTAACACCAGCACACCAGTGAAACTTGCATTCTTAGAAAAGCTATCACAGTAACTTATTTGTTGTTCACTTGCCTTTCGTTCATATGCATGCAGTTACAGTATGTGCTGGATGACCTTCTGAGTATTCTAACAGCTTTATTTTAAAAATCAAGTAGTGAAATAAATGCCAAACCAGCACTTTCTCTGAATGTTTAGTAATTTGTGTGAGGGTATTTGAAGGAGACTTTTCCAAAGTCTGCACAAATTTCATGTCAAGAAGATGATGTTTTTGTAAACATTTCAGCAGGTCACAGTTTTCTTAGGCTCACCTTGATAGTTGGCTTTTATTTACTCACTTATCCATTCAATATTTATTTATTTGAGTGCCTTCCATGAACCATGTACTTTGTTAGTCACTGGGGATAAATAAGGAAGGAACCTTGCCATCAAAAAGTCTAGGAGAAGAGATGGAAATGTCAACAAATACCTGAATTTTAAAGTCAAAATAAAATTGAATGCTCTCAATGGGTTTTTTTTTTAATCTCTTCAGTAATAATAGCATTTGATATTATTGAATCCTTGGATTCATAAACTGAGTCATTGGTTGGTTAAAGTCAACATATTATTCTCAGATGCCAATTCTGATTTCTTTAATAAAGCTGAAAATTGTTTAAGAATCCAATAGCTTTGATTTCCTTAGGTAAATGTTAAGCTAACCATCCATCCCCATTTTCTTCCAGAGAGAAGTATTGTTATTTTTATGCCTCTGTGTTTAAGTGGTAGAGGTAATTTAATTGAAAACAGTTTAAGTATCCCTTTTAGGGGATCAGAGGGGAGCAAGAGCCACCCATCTGATCACAGCGACCATATTGCTTTTAAACTCTTTTTTTAGCATAATAAAATAAATAAGTTGATAAATATGAAAATGGTCTGTAAAATTGACTTAAAATTTTCTGCATATTCATTACTGTTTTCCATAGGAAGATAATAAATAACATTTTCTGCAATGTTCAGTCAACTCGTGTTCAAATATTTTAGTAAGCAAAATGCACATAAAGCCTTAAAATCATTACTTTTCTTGGAAAACTCAAGCAGGCCCTGGAGATTTTAAAAGCTCCATTTAATTTTAGATGACTAAATGGTGTTTTGCTTTAGAAGTTAAAAAAGAATTGTTATGAAAATAGTTTATTCCACACCAATAAAGTCTGATTGGCTTATTTATTTTTATTTTTGAACAAGATAGAGTAATTGTGGAAACTTGTGTTTTAGGAACTTCCCTGTTTAGATTGTGTTAAATAACATACAAACAAAGACATAGACAAAGTAATACGAGTCGTGAGATAGGACTTGACTCAGTTAGACAGGCAAAAACTTCAAAATGCATTTTTAGCATTAGAGGGATAGTTCACTTTCCTTGGATTATTTGTTCCTTTTTGAGTTGCATGGATATTTATGGACATTCAGTTTTATTTTTTCCTTGGTAATTTGATCATTTAATTTGATAATCTAATTTTACTGGATAGTTTCCTTAACAATTTAGTTTCAATGTTCACTATTCCTTAACTTTTTGTAAACAAGCACTTAAGTCACGAGAACTCATTATTATTAACATCAATAATACTAATAAATAATGTTAACGTTTATTGAGACAGTTTGTATAGTAGTACATAAGCTCTTCATGAGTATTATCTCACTTTAAATAACCTCTGAGTTATTATTATTATTACTGTTTTATAGATGGCATTATTTAAAAGAACTCTGCAGTTAGTCCTTTGGAAAACTGAACAATGTTCAGAATGTGAGCAGCCATACCCTTGATGTATCTTCTTTATACATATGGATTTTCGTATCTGATAGTATTCCTGTTAAACTTATTTCTAGACCTCCTCATCCTTAATTATGTCTGCTTAGACTTGAACTCTCTATATACCTTTTTTTTTCACGTCTTTATTGGAGTATAATTGCTTTACAATGGTGTGTTAGTTTCTGCTGTATAACAAAGTTCTATATACCTTTCACTATGCACCCTCTCCCCTCCTTTACTGGCTCCCAAACCAGGATGCTGCAGTCTTGAAAAGACAATCCCTGTAATATTCTACCATTATCTATTGTGTATTTTGAGCTCAAGGCTGAGATTGAAATTTTTCTGAATGAGAGAACCACCTTCAACCATTATTATTAAAAACTGAATGACTTTGGAAATTTGCTTATGCTACGGAGTTGGTAATATTTCTTAACGAATTCAACCTAAAATTACGAGGAATAACAATGCTTAAGGGGCTTCCCTGGTGGCGCAGTGGTTGAGAGTCCGCCTGCCGATGCAGGGGACACGGGTTCGTGCCCCGGTCTGGGAAGATCCCACATGCCGCGGAGCGGCTGGGCCCATGAGCCATGGCCGCTGAGCCTGCGCGTCCGGAGCCTGTCCTCCGCAACGGGAGAGGCCACAACAGTGAGAGGCCCGCGTAACGCATAAAAAAAAAAAAAAAAAACAATGCTTAAATGCAAATTTTATACTGTGGTAAAAGTGATTTTGATGACAGTGAGTGTTGTTTGGATCACAAGTAATGTCAGTCTGCTTTACATGTTGTCAAAAGTTAAAAAAGGAAGTGGGATCTCCATTTCCACACAAATTTGCAGCAGCTATATTTCCTAGATCAAATTACGGTTTTAGCAGTGGTATTCAGAACTCAGTGTAAGTAAAGGATTTTCCATATTTCAAAATCCATTTAACTGCACAGTCAGGGAACTTCCAAGTAACCTTCAACTGGAATGCAATGTAGAAAAGACATTTTCAAAGGTGAAATGTATAAAATCTCATTACAGATGAGAATTACAGGTAAACACTGATGTTGAGGATAGGGAATACCAATTTTTGAGTCCCAATTAAATGAAATGCTCTCCTTCCAAACTGATTTTATTCTTCTCATGTGCAGATCTGCATTACAAAAACTTATACTCACTATTATTATATTTTGAATTTTTTCAATAAAAAACTATAGAAAAATATGTTTGTCTCATTATAGAAGTGCCTACATAGTAGATTTGATTTCGCTTTTTGGCTTACAAAGTCTAAAGTATTTACTGTCTGGCCCTTTAAATAAAAAGTACCGACACTGAGTTAAACAATTATTCGTTTGTTTTTAAGTGATCCCATGATTATCCAAACACAAAGAAAGAAATCTCTATTGGTGAGCTTTCAACTATCAGTAGAGAAAATAATACTTGTATATGATTTCTGGAACAGACTTTAGATTACCCTTTAATCCAGCTTCTTTATTTTGCAGTTAAGATTCCAAGGTTTAGTGGAAGCTAGTCATTGGTAGAATTGAAAATAACTAAGATATTCTGATTTTCTGTCTGGTATACTTTATTTACATGCAAGTGGTTTTGCTGGGTGCTAAGGATATTAAAGAAGAAATATGAAAAACAGTGCCTAAATCATCAAGGGACGTTATACTCTAGTTAGGTAGTGTATCAGCCAGGGTCCCAACAAGAAACAAATGGCACACTAAAACGGAGTAACTGAGGATCATTTAGTAAAGGACTATTTATAAAAGTGTGAAGAGAGTTAGGGGAAATAACCCTTATTACCACCCAAGGCCTGAAGAGACAAGGGATATAACTGTAGGATCTGTAGACGAGGGTCCCCAACAGGAGCTGTAGCTTTTAGTGGAAGAATCCAGCCACTGCCAGCCTGTGCTGTTGAGGAAGGAGCTGATGATATCCCCACCTATAAATACCTCAGCCTCATTCTCCTCTTGCCCTCTCCTTTCCTGCTGGTGCCTCCTGTAGTCCCCCATCAAAAGCCAGATGACAAACAACCTTTTGATGCAGTCCAAAATGGTCTGCTTCCTAAGCAAACACTGCCATTTAAGAGAGTGGATCTGAAGGGACAAATGGAGAATATCCAGAATAGGGAGCAAGGTTGTTCATACAGTAATGCATGGTAACATATTCTAAGTGTGAGCAATCTAGGCAACATGTATTTTAGACAATAGCATATAAACACATGAAATATTTTATGAGCATTTTTGTAGTACTTTATGTTTTTTATAAAGTACATTCTTAATTTTATCTTCACAACAAGTTTAAGATAGTGCCTTTTATATCCTGACATCTGGAACAAAAGTAGTTCAGCCCTTGGTTTTCTAATTTGGTAGCCCACTTGTTCCATTGCATAAAGTTGTTCTGTTCTCTAATAGAAGCAGATGTTTTTTTAAGTGGTTAAGAGCTCAACTTCATCAAGAGACCAAATACGAAAAGCCAGGAAGGCAAATAATGTATTGTAATTATTTATCATTTGAAAATTCATTACTTTCACATTTTTGTAAACTGACCTTTGCTGGCAGATGAGACTTACATAGTAGAGATTCTTAGCATAATAATGAATTCTGAATATTCCAGTATAATACTGTCATTAAAATTCTGGATTTTGTAGGTAGAAAAACCAGTTTGAGTTCTTGCTCTACCACTCACCTGCCATGTAAACTTGGTCGAGTTAGTCTCGCTCAGCCATGATTAAATGTAAAAATAAGGACAACAGGTCATATGGTAAGCTCTCGATAAATATTAGCTCTTAGTAGTAGTATTAATAGGCTACATAACCAAAACTTCAAATTTATATAATGTGACAAGTGATATTTATAGGTGAATTCATTCTACAAGTATTTATTAAGCAACTAAGTGCTAGGTACTCACTTTGCTAGATGCTGGGATGATCTTGTTCTCCTGGAGGCTAAAGGTGCATAATTTACATCTGATTTATATTAATAATTGGTGAATTAGTAAACTGCCTATACTGACATACGTACTGCCAGCCTGAGAGTTTATTGAGCTGTCTTCATTAACCATCAGCATACCAAAAAAGAGTAGGTTAGTTTATTTTGTAATAGTTTTGTGGTCAAAAATTAGCACAATTTTCCACTGTGCTAGACTCACTAATCTCAGCGAAATGCTAGGTTGGTGTGCATTTGTCCCCTAATGAGGGAGCAGCCATTAATTTGGGGTGTGTTTGTGTGTGGGGAAGACTACTGAGTTAAGAATAGAACTATTTTTAAAATTTTACTAATATATTGATCATTGACAGACCTTAATATCTGGCTTCCTTTTCTTTGCCAGTTGGAGTAACTACTGGTGACTGTTATTTGTACAGCACTGTCAGAAGGGTTAAGGTTTGGGAAAATAAATTGATAGCGCACTGAAGAGTTAGTAGTTGCTCTCAGTTTTTAGAAAGGGTCTCTAGAAATTATTTGAAACTCGCTTTTGAACTGTCAGTTTATTTATGATCCATGTTACATTATAATAATAATTCAAATTAAATAATTCCCAAATTTTTATTATTTTACTCTATTTTATACATGGAAAATTAGTGTTTAGTGGTCTCTTACATGGTAAAATTTTTATTAAAATGTAGTGTTAAATTTATCTCTATATTTTAAATTTATCAGAAAGTCATTTTGCTTATGCAAAGCATAAAACTTTTAGTACTTTTTTTTTTTGCGGTACGCGGGCCTCTCACTTGCCGTGGCCCCTCCCACCGCGGAGCACAGGCTCCGGAAGCGCAGGCTCAGCTACGGGCCCCAGCCGCTCCGCAGCATGCGGTATCTTCCTGGACCGGGGCGCGAACCCGTGTCACCAGCATCGGCAGGTGGACCCCCAACCACTGCGCCACCAGGGAAGCCCAGATTTTAGTACATTTTGTTTGAGTAGTTTAGGATACTGTGATGATCCTTGGGGAAATCTGATTTTTTTTTTAATAGATCAGAGGTTCCATTTTTCATTTTCAGATCAAGTCACTATGGGGCTAGTATCTTTGCTTAATTTTGATCTGTTACTATGACAAAACTTGTTTACTCAAATAAGTGTCAAACAGATACTGCTGGCAACTTGAATAATTTCTACCTAATAAAAATCCCACATGAAAAATGGTGAATTTAATTTTAAGTGGAAAAAAATAGTTTTGTTAGTATACATTGATCTTAAGTTTCTTTCTTGGTTAATTAAAATCTACTTTGATGCTTTTATGATAATTTCCTTTAATACCTCTATCTGCTAAATTTAATATTCAGTTCTAAAGTAAAATCAGGTAAGGTCCTAGTAAATGTATCTCTGTTAGGTATTTAAAATTTTACCCATGAAAAGTTATATAAATAAGTGGTAAGAAAATATTCTTAAATATACCTGTGCTACTTTCCTATATAGTTTTTGTATGAAATGCCCTTTATGTTTCAGAGATGTAGCCATCTGACAGAGTAAGAGTTCTTTGTGGTCCTGAATCTTTACCATATTGGCAGTGAGCTAGTTCATATAGAATAATCTAAGCTCTGGTTGTTACTTTCTAAATGAACGTGCAGTTGCTACCTTCAACAAGCTTTATTGTTTAAAGAATACCTCCATTGTACCCTTCAAGTATTTCTTCTGTTTTAAGAGGTCAGCTACTTTTAACTGAGATTAAGAGATAGGAAATAGAGAATAGGAACCAAGGAAAATAGGAAGGTTTAAGTCAGATGTAGAAAGTGGTAAGCAGATTTTTGTTGTTAGATTTCCCCCCCCATGGGTTTGGGTAGATAATCAGATGTGAGCTTGGTTGGTAGAATTATAAAATAAAAGGTAATCAGAAAAGATGTTTTTATTTTATTTGGGGGAGGCTTGCTCACTTAAAACCAAATAGTTCCTTTGTTTTAATTGACTGTCTGCCTACAGGTAGATTTTTTTTTTTAGTTGAGTGAGGTTAGACACAGAGGTAAAAAAGACAAAGAAAAACTCAATTACTGTGGACCTTGTTTTCTTTAGTGTCTGTAAAATGAGAAGATTGGAATTAACTTCTAAATTCCCCTAAGCTCAAATATACTCTGAATATTTCTAACAGGAGAGTATCATGATAACACAGCTTTGAAGATGTATAAAGTAGATAAAATTGATTGGAGGCTGTTGAAAGTGATCAAGGCTTGATATGATAAAAATGTGAAAATATGGTGGTGATAGAAAATCAGAAATATCTAGATCAAAATAGATTGATACAGGGAAGAAGAAAGAGGGGTTTAAAAATGAGTCATTTATTCATTCAACAAATTATTTATAAAAACTGATCTCACAGGTTGAATGTAATATATATATAAAGCTCCCAAAAGAGTACCTAATGTAGTAAACACACTTTTGTTGCCTGTGGTTTGCTAGACTTGAAGTTGCCTCCCCCTTTTAACTAGGTTTTGTTTTGTTTTAGTTGCAGTGAGGTAGGAATTTGAGGACACTAAAAGACTGAGACTGATTAAAGGTCACCATGTGTTCTCTTTCAAATGACCCAAGCAATATTTAGCTGTTACCGACAGTGATTTCCACCCTCTGTCCAAATGGGTTGGACATGTTTGAGGATGGGAAACTTCCAGTCGGAATGGTCCTGGGCCCGTAGCTGGCTCTGATAGTTCTAATGATCAAAGGCAGGGTATCAAAGCCTGGAGCTGAGCCCTTGGAAGGAATTTCTAGACTTTTTCCTACAGCAGTATTCTAACCCACTTCAAGTACTCCTCTTGGGGCAGAGATCACAAATTGTTGATGAAATATACTCTCTGGCCATGCTGAAATACCATTAGGACTCTCCATCGTGTTATTTGGGAATACAAAGCTCGTGTCTATGTAAACGCATTAGAGAGTCATGAATATCAGAAGAGCCAAGGCGGAGGATTCCTAAACAAAGGGACTTCCAGCAGAGAATTTGCATGTTCTTTTATTTCCCCTCCATACATATATGTAATTATTTTACCAGTAAGACTGGTGTCTTTGGTTGGTTCACCATTCTTAAGTCTAAACTATCATCTGTCTGTTCTCAGATAAATTATAAAGGGCAATCAGAGAAAACATATATGCTGTATTTGCTTTGTTAGGCAGAGGGTATGCCTGCCTAGGACCAGCTAGTCCCTTTGTTTTACTTGAATGTCTGTGCAATTTATGGATCTTTGAGTTATGTGAACTGTATAGAGTTGATTGGGGCGGGGGCGTGGGGAAGCAACCCAGCTTCCTCTGTTTGAGCCTTAAGTAGGTGAGAAACAGTATAGTATATAGTGTTTGAGAACCTGGACTCTGGCATCAGTCTGCCTGAGTTACTGTATGTATAGATGGAGATGGCTTTAGATATGGTCATAAAACCACCATTTTAGGTTGATCTCAGGTCTCCCCTGAGAGAAGGCCATTGTGATCCAGTTTTCTTTCCAGATTGGAGTCAAGTTTGTAGCATATTCCTGTGCTTGAGGGGAGGAACCTTTTTTTTTTCTCTTTTGGTCTTGTTCATAAACTGTGCTTAGAATTCTAGAACATTTATTAGGACGGTCCTCATGCAATCCTGAATTGTTCACATATTTTAGTAAAGTCTTTTAAATATTAGCTATTATTAATTGAATCTTTTGCTTAGATTATACTGAAAATTACATTTTAACTTAAAAGGAAAACATGATTCACAGTAGGAGGAAAACTGAAGTCATAGGCTTTACAATCCCACTTTTTTTCCAGTTATTTTTGGCACATTCTACCCAGAATATGTATCTCTTGGGGGGAATGTAGAGTCCATGTCTGGGATGGAGATAAAATTCTGCTTAACCATAGGCCAGTTGAGGCATGCACCAACTCATATATCTGGAAGGACACAGGAGGTCTAGAAGAGAAGCAGGTAGGTAAAAACTTGAAAACATCTGGAGTGAATAAGAGATTAAGAATACTGGTAAAATAGAGGCAATTTCATAGTATATTTAGAAAATGGCTCTCTGTGCTTGAATTCCCTTAGCACAACTAATTAGACCACGGTGTGAGGAACTGTTTTAAAAGGGTTCTGAAAGGTTAAAAAAAAAAGTGTTTTACTCAATTTCAGAACATCAAATGATAAAAACAAAAGTCTCATAAGATCAATAGGATATAGAGGTTTAAGTAGTTGGTACTTTTAGAGGTTAAATATCTTTTTCAAATAATCTATGACTTTTCATATTTTTCTCACTCAACCTATGTCCTCTGTCCCTTTAAATATTGTTGTTTCTGGTTTTGTACTCTTGAGAGAAAAAAAACCCCAAACTTATATGTACATTTCAAGGGCTACTTTATAAAATCTGAATTATCAGTATGGCTTTAGAAAAAATCTTTGTTGGAATTGCCTGGCATGTTCAAGGACCAGCAAATAAACTAGTAAAGCTAAGAGAGAATTGTAGGAGAAGAATTGGAAACAAAAAGTAAACATCACTCTTGAGGAATTTTGCTGTAAATGGGGAGCAAAGAACTGGGATAGAGACTGAGTATAAGGAAGATCATGAGAAAGTGTGTGTGTGTGAGAGGTGAGGAATTATGGCATGTTTATAGTCTAAGGGGAATGACTTAGTAGAGAGAGAAAATGATGATGTAGCAGACAGGGAGAGAACTGCTTGTGAAATATCCTCAGGTAGGTACCAGCAGATTGGACCTAGTGCATTTATGGAAAAGTGAGCCATTGACTAGAGCTCAGGAAGTTCATCTGTAGTAACAGAATGAAATGCAGGAAATATGGGATTGGAGGGTAATTTGATGATCCTTTTTTATTTATCATTTTTGGAAAGAAAGGTCTCATTAAAAGCTTAAATAATTATCCTTCAAGCATAGTAGTAGAAAGGGAATAAAATTGTAGGGAGATAAATCTGAATTCAAATTCTAGCTCTGCAGTTTCCTAGCTGACACCTGACAGAACTTGGTTAACAAAGTCCCTGTATTATTTAGGAGTGCAAAAAAGAAATAGAATTCACTCCAAGGTGGTTCAAATAAAAAAATTTTAATGAAGAATCTACTTTGAGAGAATGAGCGGGGTTAAGATGATGGACAAGGGGTGGTTGGGCAACAAGAGACTAGTAACTATGGAAAGCTGTTACCTCACCTGAGGCTGGTGGAACAAGGGTGGAAATGGTGTGTTCAGAGTCACAGCTGAAGTTGTGAAGGGAAGACCATCTGGTTAAGACCTGTAGTCATGGAGGCAGCAGAGAAGAAATAATCAACTCTCTCTCCTCCCAAACTCCAGTTTCCTGCTGTCATCTCCCAGCCTAAGTGGAAACCAGCTGCATGAGAGCTCGGGAGATGCAGTGTAGGGCCCAGCCTCCCCAGGGTGGCGAGGAGGGCAAAGAAGGGATCTGGGAGGCAAATACAGAATAATTAGTATAATCGCTAAGCCTCAACTTCCCCATATATAAATGAGGTTACTTGCAAAATTGTTGTGATTTTACATGGCTGCCAAGCACCTGCCATAGTGCTAGCACATAGTAGTGTTGATAATAACAGTAGTAAATGGTAATAATTATAAGATGG
This sequence comes from Phocoena sinus, assembly GCF_008692025.1. NCBI lineage: Eukaryota > Metazoa > Chordata > Mammalia > Artiodactyla > Phocoenidae > Phocoena > Phocoena sinus. The sequence continues at coordinate 68,843,758 of NC_045770.1, forward strand.
TGTAGAATAATGATTAAGAATCCTTAAAGTTTTGGAATGAGGCAGATCTGAATTTAATTTCTGTCTCTGCCACTTACTAATCATGTGACTCTGGGCAGGTTACTTCACCTTTTTAGTCTCTGTTGTGTCAATTGTAAAATGAGGAAATAAGGCTTACCACAAAGAATTCTAGTAAAGATTAAAGAAGACATTAGGTATTAGGCATCTAACATAGTGCTGGGGCATAGCTTACAGTCTAAGTCACCACGGCTGTAATCATATATTTTGATTGATTAGTAAGAATAGCAAATGAGATTAGTTTCCAAGTAATACTAGTTTCCACCACCACCACCCCCCAGCCCCTCACACACACCTTTTTTCCCCTGCTTGTCAGTTTTTCTGACTGGGGCCCTTATTTGTCAAGGTTACTATTTGAGAAAGTACAGTTTTAGTTTGGCTTTTTGGTGGTCCATTTATTTTATGTTTTTGGTTTATGTTCAATAAACACAAAGTTAAATGGGCCTAAGTTGGAAGGCATAGAAATAGATGGCAATACTGAAATTCAGTCAATTTCATTAGCCTAGATTTATACATGAAGCTCAAGCAAAATGTCAGCCAGAAACATGAGAATAAAGGATGCTGTAACGTTAATTCACAGCTGTACCATAGTAGACAATCTTTCAAATTTCACATAAATATCACAGTTCTGTGAGCTTGACTTGAGGACACATATATATTTTTCTTTTTGGCTACATAGGGAACAATGAAATAAAACCTCATTGACGTAATTGAACCTGATAACATCTCCTGGTTGTGCTGCTGATGTTTCTCTGTGGTATTGATGGTTTTGTAGAGCTCTGTAAAGCATGTTGGACTTATAAACATATTCAAAGAGAAACTTTTATCAGGATTCAACTTTATCACCACAAAGAAAAGCTGAATTTATATAAAGGCACAGTCTTGGGTTTACTTTATCAGATCAACTAAAAGAATTTTTTAAATAGTATGCACCTCATATGTTACTTAACTTATGAGAAAATGCTGTTTTAAAAATTATTTTTGAACAGATAACTACAGTGTGTGAAAATATGTACTAATTTCTGATATTGTATTTGAGTTTAGATGGGAACAGACAAATGTAATATTGGAAGCTCCTAAAAACAGCAATTAGGGCTTCCCTGGTGGCGCAGTGGTTGAGAGTCCGCCTGCTGATGCAGGGGATGCGGGTTCGTGCCCCGGTCCGGGAGGATCCCACATGCTGCGGAGCGGCTGGGCCCGTGACCCGTGGCCGCTGAGCCTGCGCGTCCGGAGCCTGTGCTCCGCAATGGGAGAGGCCACAACAGTGAGAGGCCCACCTACCACAAACAAACAAACAAAAAACCCAGCAATTAAAATTTCATACTTTCATTAAATGATGTCTTATGGGGCTTCCCTGGTGGCGCAGTGGTTGAGAGTCCGCCTGCCGATGCAGGGGACACGGGTTCGTGCCCCGGTCCGGGAAGATCCCACATGCCGTGGAGCGGCTGGGCCCATGAGCCATGGCCGCTGAGCCTGCGCTTCCAGAGCCTGTGCTCCGCAATGGGAGAGGCCACAACAGTGAGAGGCCTGCGTACCGCGCAAAAAAAAAAAAAAAAAAAAAAAAATGATGTCTTATAGTATAATAGAACCATGTTTTGAGAACATACCATAGCCACTAAAACTTCCTTTTTTTACTGAAAATTTAGCAGTATTTGAATTATTTATTCTTAAATTATTTATAGGATCTACCTTGCTATTGAGATTGAAGTTTAGATGCCTAAGGTTTTGCTGACTTGGGAACAGTTTATATACAGAGCATATACTGTTTACTTGGAAGTAAAATTTTAAAAGAGCTACATATTATATATTATATAGGAGGAAGGAATGCTTCTACCAATGTTTCTTAAACTTTTAATACCATGCACCATCCACTATGTATTCAGTATGTGTGGCAGGCGCCTACCAATATTAGATAAATGTATAAAAATGATTCATAATTTTTAAAAACTAAAATAAGTACATTATCAGTGAACATTGTTTGCAATATTAAAGGTATTTCTATTTCAGCTCACTGATGAGTAAATAGGTTGTGTGTTGTAGATTCAGCACATATATCCAACCAGATTCTTTTCTTTTCTCTATTTCTCTTAAATTAGAAAAATTCAAGCAAAATTATAATTTACAGTGGAAGGTAGCAAGTAGTTTTTTTGGTTGTTGTTTCTGAATACTCAAATTCAACATGGACCTTCGAGTCATAAAGAGATTTCTCACTGAAGATTACTTTTGAGGCTGTGTCAGTTGCTAAGTTAATGGTCATTGTCACACTTTAAAACTTGAGAAATAGAAGTTCTTTGCATTTTATTGACTACTTCTATTTGCAGTTTTTACTTGCACTCCATTTTCCCACAGCACACTGAAAAGATGTACTTTCTGTGGCCAAAACTTGAGTGCATTTACACTTATGCTATTCCTTTAACACTGAATCGTGCCCAGCATGTGTGTTTTAACTACCAGCTGTTTTCTGTGAATAAAGCAGTGGTAGATCTGCAGTTAAGGGATATTCTAATTGTTTAGCGAGGCTCTTCCTTGCTCTACAAATTCTCTCAAAACTGATTCCAGCACATGTTTTCAAGTCTCTATCATAGTTTACAAAATAATCATTAAATAGGAAAAAAAATCATATTTCGTAGTATGGGTTTTTCCATGATAAACACATAAAAAAGTTGGCTGCCATCTTTTGCTGTGTGTATTGCACATAAACCAAGAGCTGATTTGGATTCATCACATGAGTGCATTTACCTACCAGTAAAGTAAAATATCTGCTGTGTACAAATATGACAGTAATTACTCTTTTACCTTATATGCCTTTTCAGTTCTGTGATGTCCCAAGGTGTCACATAGTAAATACATTTTGGAAAATTTTTGGTCCATTCTCTCTTCCAGCATAATGTTTATCATCTGTGTGGCTAGTTTTACAAGTCTCTCAGCAACAGTTTATCTTTTTTATACGCTTTTCCTACGAGGAGCACAGAATCTGAATGGTGCCTCTAGTTTATGTCACTTCTGTTTCAGGAACAAAAATCTTCAGTTTCATATAAGAAAGCATTATGTGATTGTTCTAGAAAAGTTCTACTGGTTTACCAAAAAGTCTTCACATTTTGTTTGAATGTCATAAGAGTTTCAAAGTGGACAACATTCAGAAGAATATAAGGTGAATGAATTGCGAGTCTAAAAAAAAGTCCAGTTTTTAGATGGTCACTGTTGTATGACTTAGTAATATTTTTTTTATGGGTTTGTGTGGTATCATCACACCCACAGATTTGTAGTCAGATTGCATTAGAGTCTTGCTCTTGATTCAGGCTTAGCATTTATTCTGAGTTTTGTTACTATAGTACCTTAAGCCTTAGGAAACCAATTTTGAGCCATTTATTTTTTGGACTGGAGACGTAATGTAACAATGCAAAAAATGCAAATTCAATAGATATAAACAATAATATTCGAATGACACGAAAATACTTTACCTAGGTTGATTTGTAGTCGTGCAGAATAATGCAGGCCTTAGGGCACCTGCCTCGGTTTTCAATATGTATGGTTGGGAATTCCCTGGTGGTCCGGTGGTTAGGACTCTGCGCTTCCAGTGCAGGGAGCATGGGTTCGATCCCTGGTCAGGGAACTAAGATGCAACAAGCCGCTTGGCCAAAATTTAAAAAAAAAAAAAAGATAAAAAAATATAATTGTTAAGATGATGATATTTCTGTGGAAATCAGAGTTAATCTTGCAGTTCACAATGTTGAAATATATGTAAACTAAATTGGTTCTTCCCCACCGCTCCGCAAATATTCCAGACCCCTGAGGAACAACTAGTGATTCACAGATTTGATTAATAATGACTAATACTCTATTACTGTTTCTTAGTTTAAAATTTCATCTATGTGCTAATAGTATAGAGGTATTGAGCAATATTTTCATTAAGGATTTTGCTCCTTCGGAAATCATGCACTCTACCCTTTATCATTAGTTCTACTGTCCGGGATCATTCCTATCAAGTAGAAACAAGCTCTAGAACCTACAATTTTAACAACAAAAGTATTATTCCCACATTCTTTTCTGGCTATTGCTCCATTTCATTCTTGCCATGTATAGCACAATTCCTCAAGAGTTTACTCTAGTCACTGTCTCTGCTTCTTTACCAGTTTAGACACTAAGGACAGAAAACACTATTGACCCACCATTATCTGTGAACATTACCAGTAACTTTGAAGTTCCCTGTATGGCACTCCCAGATCCAGTTTTCTTCTCCCCTAGAAATAACCATCCAGAATTTCTTCATAGTTTCCTGTATGTTTATATTTCTAAAAAGTATATTTCAATGAATATTTTATTTTATATTGCATGTAATTATACTGTATGTATCCTCTTGTGACTTTTCTCATTCAACATTATGTTTTTAAGATTCATTCATATAGGTTGTAGCTATCCTTCATTCATTTTCACTATTGTATTCCACTGCATGAATGTACCAAAATTTCCCCATTCTGTTATTGATGGACATTTGGGTCGTTTTTAGTTTTCTTGCTGCCCCAAGCAGTGCAGCTCTGTGCATCCATGTTCTTGTCTCCTGGCATCAAACTATATAGAAAAGGATCAAGCTTTGGGGTTTTTGCCCCAATCTGCTTTTGTAAAATATACTAAAATCAACTCAACAATATCAAATTGATATAAAAATTTCTAAACATTTACTCTTCATTTCTGTACTTTCTTATTGTGGACCACACCTTGAATAACACTGCTGTAAGATGTACCTAGCTGCAGCTGTATGATTCCTGGATTATACATCTCCTATTACTTATGCAGAAAATTTTGTTTTCTCAAAATCGCTAATATTCTAGTTGTCCAATTTATACAGAAGGCAGTCTACCAGCAATTTGTGGCTTTCACTGTATCTCTTTTCAGTTCCTAATATGCAGGGGATTTCAGACTAAGACCTGCTGCCTTTGGCAAATGTATTTTTGATCGCAGAGAAAGTGACTATAAATAAGGTTGATCTACTGCTTAAGAGTTTATTCAAAGCCAGAATAGCAAGTGGGAGGCAAGGAAGACTCAGTGTTAAGAAACCCTCCTAATGAAAGTATGCTGGAGTTAGCAAGAAATCAAATTCTACTCAGACTAATGATTAGGAGAAATGAGGTGTAGGTATGTCACCGTTTGATGGTATCATTTGTAGAAGAAATGTGGAGGTATGAATTGGATGATAGTATGTTAGGCAAGTATGCAGACTCAGACGCAAATCTCATAGGTGATCTTTAGTGATCCATCCTGAGGTTCTGTTTTCACTCCTGTTCGTTCTCTACTTTTTAAAGTGAACTTAAGAAAACATCAGATTTACAAATGTCATGATGATGGGAAGAATGGTGAATAGGCTAGTCGACATTCCACTCTCCAAAGAAACTTGGACAGGCTGAAATCAGGACTGAAGTAAAGTACTGCAGTTGGGACTAAAAAGCCAGTTGTGTAAGAATAGCCTGCAGAAAATGGAGCGTGTATATCAAGTATAAAAGAAATTTAGGGATTTTAAGTTATTTTAATCTTAATGTGAATGTTCTTAGGAAGTTATTAATGTTTTAAACTGCATTAATTAATGTCTCTAGAATCTAGAGTTTATGCTGGTTAAATCAAAACCTGAAATAATTATATGAGGACCACACTTAAGGCCATATAAAATACTGCGTAAATTTGATGAGCCTACTAATATATATTGTGTACTTTGCATGTAGCTGTACCATAGCCATTTTGCAGGTACTGGTCCATGAATTTTGTAAGTGGTCTGGATTTTCTTTGGGAAGAGATAGGTTTCTCTTTACTGGCAGGAGATGACCTTCTGCAAGGATGGTGATAATGACAATTGACAATTTTTAAAAGGGGTCAGCAAGCTATAGCCCACTGACCAAATCCTGCCAGGAACATGTTTTTGTATGGCCACTGAGCTAAGAATGTTTTTTTGTTTTGTTTTGTTTTGCATGTTAAAGGGTTGTAAAACGAAAACAAAAACCAAAGAATATGCCATGGAAGACCTTATGTGGCCTGCAAAGCCTAAAATATTTACTATTTGTACCTTTACAGAAAAAAAATCTGCCAACTCCCTATTTAAATATCAGACCAATGAAAGAGTAGATAACATTTTATGATCTTTTGCAATCAGGACCCTTACGACCAAGGACAAGAAACAGCACATATTTCAGTACATAGAAATTGTGATTGTATTACAAATTAACTAGGCTTACGCTCGATACTAGGGTTCAAAGCCATGTAGAAAATCACAATTATAATCAATTGTTTAGGCAAAAGGAGGAGACCTATTTATTACTTAAGTAAAACTTAAAAGAAATTTAGGATTAATGGTAGGTAGCAGTTATAGCTTGCCAAATTTAAGCTAATTTTATCTTCTAGAGCAGTGACTATTAGATGGAGAAGTAACCACACGGCCTGCTAGGAAGAGAAGGGCAGGAAAAAACTAGTCTGGTACTAAGAAGTTACCATTGAGAATCTATAAAGGAGAAAAACAGGAAAACTAATTATCTGTGAATCAAAAGGATTGTGTGTAGCTTTTTATAAATCCATTCCTTTATGCTTAATCTAAACCAAGGGCAAGCTTTTAAAAGTGCTTTTGACAGAAGTGCCTTATTGGTAAGGAAATAGCACCACCTACTGTCACTGGTTTAAAATGACAAATTATGAGCCTTTGGAGAGGGTAGGGAGGGGGAAGAACGGTGATTTGTCATTTTTCTTGTATTTTTAGTGAATGGATGTGCTTCTGGATTGATATATTCAGTTCTGTGGTAATAGATATTTTGAATCTATATTTTGAATATAGATTAGTTTAGTGACTTTATCCTGACTCTTCTTTTGATTTCTCAATCACAGATTGTGTAATTAATAAAATATTCCATCTAGAGATAATTTTTATTCTAATCTTCCCAATTCCTCTCCCAAACTTTAAGGTATTTTAGGTATCTGTAATTGAAGATGCTCCATTTTGTCTTTACATATATTTATTTACTTATGGTTTGTAACTAAGTGAACTCTTTTTTTTTTTTTCCCCCAGATGATTCTTTGGGATTGGGACTTAAAGCAGTGGTATAAACCTCACTATCAGGTAAATATAAGTGATATCACTAATAATTAATATCTGTAATCAAATTTTTGACATAGAAATCTTCTGAATGTAACTTTAATTTATATGCCATAAGATTTTTCTTTAGCTGAACTAAAATAACCAGAACTTCATTTAGGTAGTTTTTTTAAAATGTATTTTAATTGTAAGGGAAAAGAAAATAAGAAACCAAACTTATATAGTTATTTTTAAAATGTTGCTGATATAATCTGGGCTCATCTATATTAAATATGAGGCTCTTTTCCCCCCAGTTCACTCCACCTAGAGTTACTGATAAAGGTACAGAAAATTGCACAGCTCAATGAATTTCCAAAAATTAAACATTCCGTATAACTAGTACCCATAACAAGAAATAGAACATTACCAGCATCCCACAAGCCTCACTTGTGTGCCATTCTAGTCATTACCTATGTTTCCAAAGAAAACCCCTATCCAGACTTCTAGCAATTAGTTTTCTTTATTTATGAACTTTATATATATGGAATAATACAAAATGTGCTTTTTAAAGATATTTTGATCACTTTATGTTGTTATCAGTAGAATTAAAAATAGAAGTATAGGAGAAAAAAGGAAAATCATTCAAACATCAAGGAATAGCTATGTTAACTTCTGATATATATCTTTATAGATCTTTTCCTAGTTTTCCATTGTATTGAAACATATGGTTTATATAATTCTAGTCTACAAAGATTGTAATATTATGTTTCATATGCTTTTGAAACCTGATGTTTTTCACACTAATAGATAAACATTAATAAAAATCAAATCTTTGTCGTTTGTGTTTACAGACATATTATTTCTATTGTCCCAACATAAAATTTTGCAAAATGAACACCCCTTTGAATGGTTGATTCTTATTTTTAAACTTTAAATGGAATAGCCACAACAGCCCATTAAGAAAAAAATATTCTCTGGTGTAACTGTTACAGTCAGGTGATGTGAGGAAGGCCACATCTGACCTAAAAGGGGCTGGGGTTTCTTGACCTAAATAGTGGCCTTTTTCATCAGTCATATTCACCAAGATCCTCAGTTTCCAATTAAAAGAGTATCTACCTAAATTACTGGTAAAATCTAAAGATAAGCAGTAATGGTTGAGAGCATGGGCTTGTGGACACACAGACTTTTATTTCTCTCTTCTCCTACCCCTCTTTCTCTCCCTAATAATCCTTTTTTTAAAATCAAAGTATAGGGAATTCCCTGGTGGTCCAGTGGTTAGGACTCAGCACTTTCTTGCCATGGGCCTGGGTTTGATCCCTGGTCAGGGAACTAAGATCCCGCAAGCTGCACTGAATGGCCAAAAAAAAAAATTGAAGTGTAACGCTCATATATAAAAGTGCACAGGTCATAACTGTATAACTTGATGAATTTTCTCAGAGTGAATATATACATGTGACCATTTTTCAGATGAAGAATTCAGCACCCCAAAAGCCCCCTGTGCTCCCCACCTAGTCATCAACTTCTCCCAAGTGTCCTTTCAAACCTGATTTCTGCCATCACAACTTAGTTTTTCTTGTCTTTTTCTGAATTGTATATAAATGGAATCACTCATATGTAGTTTCTCTCTGTTTTCTGTCTTGCTTCTTTCAAAATTTATCTGTGAGATTAATTCATGTTATTATACATAGTAGTAATTCATCCATTCTCATTCTATTTAGTGTTTCATTGAATGAATATACAGTTACTTCATCCATTCTATAGCAGATTGACATTTGTTTTATTTTTCAGTTTTTTGTCTATTGCAAGTTATGCTGCTGAAACATTCTTGATGTCTTTTGTTGGATATATACATCAGAGTGCATTGCTGGGTCATAGGGTATACATGTGTATGTTCAGTTTTAGTAGGAAGCACCAGATAATTTTCCAAAGAGGTTGTATCACTTTTACCCAACCATCAGCAGTATATGGATGTTTCAGTTGCTCTACATCCTTGCCAACACTTGGTAGTGTCTGTTTTAAATCATTCTGGTAGCTGTTGAAGGATATCCATTGTGGTTTTAGTATTTGTATTTCATTGATGGCTCATCAAGCTGAGAATCTTTTTATGTTCATTTGCTACTCAGATATCCTCTGGTAAAGATCTTTTCCCCATTTTTTCCGCTGATTATCTACCTTTTACTTAGTGATCATAGGAGTTCTTTATGTATTTTGGACATGAATATATACATTCATAAAAAAAAAAACCTTCTCCCTGTCTGTGGCTTATCATGGTGTCTTATTAAAAGTACTCCATCAATCATTCCCTTTTATGCCAACTTATCAATCATTTCCTTTTTGTCTACTGATTTTTTTGTGTGTGTCCTATTTAAGAACACCTTGTCTACCTCCTGGGTTGTGTCTACCCTCTGGGTTGTGTCTACCCTCTTCTGTTACCTCCTAGCAGTTTTATTGTTTTACTTCTCATCTTTAGATCTGTAATGCATCTAGAATTGATTTTTCTGTATGGTGTGATTTATAGATCAAGACATTTTTTCCCCATATGGTTATCCAATTGACCCAGTTGTTGAACAAAATACACATTCTTTCTTCTTTGCACTGTATTATAACCTTTGTCATATAGCAAGTGACCATATGTAGATTTGTTTCAGGACTTTCTCTTCTGGTCTGTTTGTCAATTTGTCTCTCCTGAAACACTGATACCACACTCATTACTTTAATTACTGTAACTTTATAATAAGTCTTGACATCTGATAGTAAGTTCTCCAGCATTGTTCTTCTTCAAAGTTATCTTGACTATTCTTTAATAAACTTGAAAATTTCCACACACAAAAAAAATACTGCTAGGATTTTGATTGAGACTATATTGACTCTATAAATCAGTATGAGGAGAATTTACATCTCATAATACTGAGGCTTTCAATCCATGAAAATGGTATATTCCTTCACTGATCTGTATTATCTTTATCTTAATAATGTTTTTAGTGTAGGGGTCATGCATATTTTGTTAGATTTATTCCTAGATATTTAATTTTTAAAATTGTATAACATTGTAAAAGGTATCAATTTTTAGAAGTTCCATGTTTTTAATAGTTTGTGCTGCCTCATAGAAGTTCTGTTGATTTTTATATATTGATTCTTTTATCCAGTGTCCTTGCTAAATTTACTTATTAATTCTAATATCTTGTCTGAGGATTCTTTTTTTTTTTTTTTTTTTTTTTGCGGTACGCGGGCCTCTCACTGCTGTGGCCTCTCCGGACGCGTAGGGCCAGCGGCCATGGCTCATGGGTCCAGTCGCTCTGCGGCATATGGGATCTTCCCAGACCGGGGTACGAACCCGTGTCCCCTGCATCGGCAGGCGGACTCTCAACCACTCTACCACCAGGGAAGCCCTGAGGATTCTTTTAGAGTCTTTAGGGATATAATAATGTCATCAATGAATAAGGACAGGTTTATTAATTTATTTCCAGTCCTTTGCCATTTTTCTTGCATAACTGTATGGTTTAGGGTCTTTAATGCAGTGTTGAATAGAATTGTTACTAGTAGGCAGCCTTGTCCTGTTCATGAACTCAGGGAGAAAATATTCAGTATGTTCACCACTAATGTTTTCTATAGATACCCTTTATCAGATTAAGAAAGTTCTATTCTAATCCCATTTTACTAAAAACTTTTTTCTTTTAAGTCATAAATGGGTGTAGAATTTTATCAGATGCTTTTTCTGCACCTATTGAGATGATCCCTGGATTTTCCCCCATTTTTTCTATTGATGTGGTAAATTATATTGTTTTATATTTGTGCCTGTGTTGAACCATCCCTGGAATCCCAGAGTAAAGCAAATTTGATCAAGAAGTATTTTCTTTTTAAAAATATGTATCAGGGACTTCCCTGATGGTGCAGTGGTTAAGAATCCGCCTGCCAATGCAGGGGACACGGGTTCGTTCCCTGGTCCAGGAAGATCCCACATGCCGTGGAGCATCTAAGCCCGAGCACCACACCTACTGAGCCTGCACTCTAGAGCCCACATGCTGCAACTACTGGAGCCTGCGTGCTCTAGGGCCCGTGCTCCACAACAAGAGAAGCCACCACAATGAGAAGCCCGTGCTCCGCAACGAAGAGTAGCCCCTGCTCGCCACAACTGAAGCCTGTGCACAACAACGAACACCCAACTCAGCCAAAAAAAAAAAAAAAATACACACACACACACACACACACACATATATCACTGGATTTTACTTATTAATATTTTGAATCTATGTCTACGTGAGAGAATTGGCCTATTATTCTTGTTTTTCATCATGTTTTTGGCATGTTTTTGGTATAAAGGTTATACTGGCCTCATAAAATAAGGTGGGAAATTACCTTTTTTTCTATTATCTAGAGGAGTCTGGTAAGATGGGTTTCATTTCTTCCTTTGGAAGAATACTCTGGTGATGCTATCTCAGTTTGGAGCTTTTCTTATGGGCAAGTTTAAATTATTAAGTTTCTTTAATAGTTTTAGTACTATTCAGGTTTTCTGTCTCATAACAGTTTGGTTAGTGGTGTTTTTCTCGGAACTCCTTTTGTTTTGTTTTCTCCAGCACTGAGACTGCTGAAAACGATATTTTACTTTCAAAACAGAAATCTTTTTGAGGATTTCTGCTTGGTTTCTCCATCTCTTGGCCACTGTTTACAGATTGGCAAATATCTTCAGGGGAAAAGCAGCTCTGAATTCAAGCTTGCATCTTTGTTCTTCCCTTCTCTCTGGGATCTTGCTTGGCATTTAAAGCTCTCCCTGTCTTTATAACCCTAAATTCCAGTTTTGGTCTCCCAGCATAAAGCTGTTTCCTAGCCTCTTAACTGCTCTGCTTCTCATCTTCTCTGCCCCATGTCAGCTATGAATCAGTAGCAAATTCTGTGAAAGGAAAAAGTAGCACAGAATATTGGGCTCATTTCAATCTTTTCTCTTAACTCTAGGTTCTTGTTTTTTCAAGCCCTGGCTGCTTGACTGTGTTCTGATGCCCTGAAATGGACGCTATTTCTATTTTATTTTGGCTTTTCTAGACCTATTGTCCTAGGCAGAAGAGTTGGTCTGATACAAACTAGTCCCTCCCAGCTGAAAAATTAGGCAAGCCTTTTAAGACACTTTGAACCTATTTCTTCATCTATAAATTGGGAATAATACCAGTTTCCTCAGAGGGCTGATTAAAATAATAATATGTGCCTGGTACATAGTAAGCACACAAAAATATAAGCTGATATTATATTAAATTCAATAATAATAAATACTAACATCTCTGAAATTATAGTATAAGATACAAATGTTTTAGCATTTGAGGGACACACAGCTACCTACTCCTCCCCCTCCTCCACTCCCACAGTAACTGTTAAAATGTAGTATTCTTGGCTCTGTGTACAAAAACAAGAGTTTGCCAGATATAAGCCAAATGGGAAATAAGAATTTAAGTTAAACTTTTAAAGTTATAGCAAATAATTTGAATATTCCATTCGATCTGACGTAAGTCAGATGATGTCAGTCTCTTGCTCACTATGCTCTTATCTCACCAAAAATAAAAGCTGAAGTCCTAATCATGGACTTAAAAGACCCTGCACAATATGGTCCCTTCCTTTACTCCCTTTTACTTCTCTGACCTCATCTTCTGCTTTTCTCTTTCATTTACTCTGCTGCTGCTACACTGGCCTTGTTATTCCTCAAACAAGCCAGGTAGGCTTCTGCCTCTGCATCTTTGCAGGCGCTAGTCTGTGTGCCTGGAATGCTCTTTTCTCACAGTTTTGTCAGGTCTTAACATCATAAGTACTGCCTTCTTTTTAATGCCTTCCATCACTTCTTTTTTCCTTTTCTTGCTTTATTTCTCTTTGACGGCCTCAAAATCCATGACTCTCCATTGTCCATATTCCTTAGCCTGGAATCTGGTGTTATCAAATATTGGTTCCAACCTTATCTTCCACTGCTCTTAAAAAAAAAAAAAAAAAGTATATATATATATAGCCTATACTTAAAAAATTTTACGTTCCCTGTACGTCACTATTTCACCACTTTTGTACCTTTATTTATGCTCTCTTCTTCTTGAAGAATGAGTTCCCCCAAATATTGTTTGTTTTTATTGTAAAAAATTCTTTTCTCCTAATCTTTTTGAGTAAAATCCTACCAAATGAACAGCTCAGCTCAAATGCCACCCTTACCATGATGTGTCTGTTAATCACTCAGATTAAAGTTATCTATATATTCTTTGAACTCTGGTACCATTTTATCTGTATTTTTATCTCACCACTTTCCATAATAATAATATTTATTGCCCTTTACCTATATATTCTATACATTGCTTTATGTGTTCTGCATGTATCATCAGATTTAATTCTCCCTGATACTCTCTGCTAAGTACCAGTATAAACTCTGGAAATAACGCAAGAGGCGAACAAAGGAGAACTCTGAAAAATGCAAAGAGGAGAAATTAGGGACCCCAGTAACAGAGGAACAACATAGTGTGACAGGGTGTCTTGTAACTGTCACCCAACAGCAAATGTTGGGGTAATGCAGACTCCCAGCCTAACAACAGAACGTGATGCAGGTAGGCTCTTCCTTTCCTTAAAACTGAGTGAGAGTCTTGCCAACAACACCAAGGGGAAATTGATCAGGAACTCCATTGACGTTAAGTGGCCAGGGAAGTATGGTTATTCCCTACTAGGCATGAGACTCCCCTTCCCCAATGAGACAGAGGGTGGCCAGGTCTCCACAACACAGGTGCCTAGCCCAGAAAGTGCTCTCGGTCCTTGTGGCTTGGAGACTCCCTTCCCCGACCTAGAGGCACCAGATAGCCCAACCTGAGGAAGCTCCTCACCAACTCTCACCCGCAGCACCAGCAGGGACCAGTGGAAACCCTAGTGGCACCAGGAGAAAATCAAGCAGACGGAAAATACCACTGTGAATGCCCTGAGAATTAAATTTTCATTAGAACTACAGCCTGAAAAAGTAGACTAGGACTTGGTGCTAAATCTAAAGAGGAAGACCACCTCCTACTATAAAAGATTTAAATAGGACCCAGAGTCTTCTAGCATAGTTACCAAAATGTTGATAAAATTTTAAAAATCACCTGTCATACCAAGAACCAGGAGAATCACAACTTAAATGAGAAAACACAGTCAATGATTAACACCAAGATGATGGGATTTGGAATTGTCTGACAAAGAATTTTAAAGCGGCCATCATAAAAACATCCTAACAAGCAATTACAAATTTTCTTGAAACAAATAAACAAAATAGAAAATCTGAGCAAAAAAATAGAAGTTACCAAAAAAAAAAAAAAAAAAGGGAAGTTATAGAACTGAAAAATGCAATAATGGAAATAAAAAACTTGTAAAATGGTCTCAATACAGTGGTGATGACAGAGCATAGAATCTGTTGAGCTTGAGGATGGATCAGTAGAATTTACTCAATTTGAACAACATTGAGAAAATAAATGGAGACAAAAGGAGCCTTCAGGACCTGGTGGACAATAACAAAAGATCCAACGTTCATATCATCAGTGTCTGAGAAGGAGAGAGAGTAGGTTTGAAAAAGTATTTGAAGAAATAATGGCAAATTTTACAAAAGATGTAATTCTGCAAATTCAAGAAGCTGAGTGAATCCCAAATAGGATCAGTGCCCCCCGCCCGAAATCTACTCCGAGGTATGTCAATTAAACATTTGAAAACTAAAAGCAAAGAAAATATTTTGAAAGCAGCCAGAGAGAAATGACACACTGCATATAAGGGAACACCAACTCAAATGACAACAGATTTCTTATTTGGGTGAGGGAAAACAGATACTGTTATACACAATTTGTGGAGGTATAGGTTTGACCAACATATGCAAGGGTAGTTTTATAGTGATTTTGGTTTGGTTCATTTACTTTGGTTCAGTAGTTCAAGTTAGGGGAAGCTATCTGTCAGAAGTATGCTTAATATCTACAGTGACATATAGAGAGAGGTGTTTGCTTATAAAGACTAGAAATAGCTGGGCTATGGCCCAATAATGGAGAACGTTTTAAGATAAAAGCTAATACAAAATAATACTTCACAAGGGAAAAGAAAAGAATTCCACAAAGAGCAAAGACATTACTAAGCTAATTGTTGGTCTAACTTTCATAACATTTCTCAATTTCAAAATGTGTTGAGGGTAATTAATAACCAGTGAACTCAATAAATACTTTGAATACTTACGAACACACCCAGATGTAAATTCAAGGCACAATAAAACAAACCAAAGTAACATTTAGTTCACTGTTCTGATTATCAGTGTACTTATTTCTGTGGGAAATTGAGTTGAACATAATATATATTTTCAAAAAGTAAAAATCATATCATATATATTCATCAATGAAATATTAATTTTAAATTTTAAAAAATGTATTTCCTATCCATTTTAAGGGTCCAGCGTCCTGTTATTCCTTCCATATTAACTATTCAGTTCAGTGTTATCACTATCTCCTTTGAACTCTGACACCATTTTTTCTCCTTTTTATCTCATTATTTTCTATAATATGGATAATAATAGTTTTATTTATTGCATTTTAAATATATGTACCATGCATTGCTTTATGTGCTTTACATAGCTTATCAGATTTAATTCTCATATCAGCCCTTAATGAGGTAGTTGTTATCCCCATTTTACAGTGAAGAAACTGAAAAGTTCAGATGTTGAATAACTTGCTCCAAGTCATGCAGTTAGGGCTAAAGTCTAGATTTCCAACTCAGATGTCTTTGCAACAAAGCCTTGTCACTATGCTAGACTGCCTCTTAAGTGAGGAGTAAATAAAAGAAATGCTGTATATGTTTGAAAGAAATTTTGACATAGAGGAAAGAGAATCATTAATAAATTAATAAAATGCCCAAACTATAGATTCTGAAAGAAACACAAATTTGGTTCCATACTAGTTATAAGGAAGTCATTAACGAATACCGTTAAATATGAGATACACTAATGTAGAAAAAAAATTAAAGTTCACAATATCTGTTATATCAGCATCAAAAATTTTAAAGTTAGAATCGTACCACTTGATGTATCATTTATGCCAAGTCCAAATAAATGAAAATTAATATTTAATAGGATTCAAGTACTTAGTTATTGTTAGAGTTAAGTTTTTCTTAAATGTTAACTTTTCCGTGTAACACATATATAATTTTATGGGTTTTTTTTTTTTTTTTTTTCTTTTCTAGAATTCTGGAGGTGGAAGTGGAGTTGATCTTTCGGTGCTAAATGAGGCTCGTAATATGGTGTCAGATCTTCTGGTTGACCCAACCCTTCCCCCGCAAGTCATTTCTTCCCTCCGGAGTATCAGTAGCTTGATGGGTGCTTTCTCTGGCTCCTGTAGGCCAAAGATTAATCCTCTCACACCATTTCCTGGATTTTATCACTGCTCTGAAATAGAGGACCCAGCCGACAAAGGAGATAGAAAACTTCACAAGGTCAAAATACAGTAATCAGCCAGCCCTGTTTATCACGTTTAATAATGTTTTTGAATTAAAACTGCTCCTTTAAATCTTGCATAAAATAGAATTTCTTTTTAAAGGGCCAGCTTCTTTTCCAGTACATTGAGTTGCTTGGGACTTCAGAGGTAGTCATAATCTCAAATAATTCTAAGCAAGTATTCAGTTTTTATTCTAAATAATATTGCTGTAATTAGCAGTTATAACTTCATTGGTAGCAACTCTTTTTTATTATTGTTGTTATTGTTTTTAAGAAGTAGAGAACAACAGGCAAATTTAATTTCAGGCTGTACAGCAAACTAGTATTCAAATTGTGTCATTATTCTATTTTATTCTTTAGAAACCAGAAATTGTTTTTAAACGAAGAAAAAATGATCATTATAATATTCATTTTATGAAATTACACAGCATTATTTTAAACTGATTTTCACATTTTTTGGAACTGTGTCTCCTTACCTCCCGCCTACCCACTGGAGATTACTATAGCCCAATAGGCATTGACTTTTCCATCAGTAGATATGGGATTAATTTTTCTTTAAATATCACTGATTCAAAATAGGATTTCCTTTAGAAAATAATAAATACTGTTCTAAATAGGTATACATTATGTCTGTTCAGTTTGCTTTTAATTCTTTTATTTGACTATCAATACCTTTACCAGTAGCAAAGATCATAAAACTTTAAAAATAGAAATATTTTAGAGATTATTTTAACTACTTTATTCTACTGGCTAAAGAAACTAAGAGAAGATGAAATTCAAACCAGTTAATTTTGTTCATTGTAATAGTGATCTAGAGCTTAGAACAAGTTAAATATAGTTTTTGGAGAGACTTTGATCATCAGTTAATTCTGTTAATTCTCAGCATTATTGTTTAGAAGTGTTGAAAAATTAAGCCCGATTAGGGCAAATTTTTGATAATTATTGTTCACAAATCTGGATCATAGGTAGTTATGTGATGCTTTTATTTTTAAAGTGTATCGAGTAGCACCTGCATTACACAAAACCCAATGGTAATTAAGTTATATGGCATTTTTTTTTTTTTTTAGCACTCTACCTATGAGAAAGGTTAATCACAAGCAACAAAAAGGGATAGGAATAAATTCATCAATAAAATAACTAATATATTCTTGAGTTAGTTTTCATTTGATATGTTGTTCTTCCTTTGTATTTTCCATTGACATCTGATGTTTAGAATAGTAATTTTAAAAAATAATAATTCTTAAAAATCTTAGTGATAAAAATCACGCTGAGGGAATTCCCTGGTGGCCTTGTGGTTAGGATTTTGGGCTTTTACTGCTGTGGCCTGGGTTCAATCCCTGGTCGGGGAACTGAGATCCCACAAGCCGCATGATGAGGCCAAAAAAAAAAAAACAAAAAATCACATTGATATCAGTATTATGTTTGTTATTACGTTTACTATGTAGAAAAGTGTACTGTACATTTTAGAAACATTTAAACAATAATATTAATTAAATAGGATGCCTAATTCCTCATTTTCTGAACATTCTAGGTAATAAGGCTTATTTTGAGTACTAGAATTTACTGATAGGAATAAGTCATATAAGAACCAGGAAGTAACCCTTATTTCTTTTCTTTGTGTTCTTTAAAATTTCTTATTTGAATTTCTTATGTAATTTATCTCTGCTTTGGAAAAGAATATAAAAAGCCTGATGTTACTTCAGAAAAGAGCAAGAGCATTTATGAAAAAATAATTAGTAAGGAAAAGGGAGTTAGAACAGATAATTTAATGTAAATGTCTTATACGTGTATTAAGAACTAAGAAAGATTGTATGGACCTAAATTATAGTGAGAAAGGATGTTACATAAACAACTTTTTCAATGTAAATATAACTAACATTGAACCTTTAAAAAATCAACATCCTTGGGAAAACTTAAATATAAATGGTATTTATCTCTTTGAGATGGTTTCGTGTCTGCTGATAGGGGAAATTTATAAGAAGCAGAAACTGTTTAATGTCAATTTCATTAAAACACCTATTCACAATGGTCAAAAATGGAATATTCTGGTTAACATTTGGATTAACCGAGAATATTTTCAAAAATTAGGGTAAAATATTCTTAATGTGAAAGGTGTTCTGAATTTAATTAAGTCATTAATTCAAAAGGTAGCTCAGAATTCTGCAGTTTAACCTCTATCTATGTACATTAGCATTGTACTGAAAATATATTAGGAAATAGGGATCACTCCTGATCCTAAGCTTGCCCTCTGAAGTCTTTTTTCAGGGTAAATCTTTCGTATCTACTTTTAAAATTGTCAGTTGCATATTTCTCATAAAACTAGGAATAAAAGGTACAAAAGAAAAAAAATTTGGTTAAACTATAGGGAGTTCAGAAATCATGTTTTAGTTGGAGGAAGATAAATAGAAGAACAATATAGAATGTTATGTTTGGAGTAAAATTGACAGATTTTCAGAATAAAATATTTTGTTTCTCCTATACATGCTAAAAATGTATGGTTGATCCTTAAATGACATGGGTTTGAACTGTGTGGGTCCACTCAGACCCGTATCTTTTTCATTAGTAAATACTACAGTTCTACACCATCTGCAGTTGGTTGGATCCGCGGGTGCGGAATCCGGATATGGAGGAAGCCTGCATAGGGAAGGCCCACTTGTATGTTATTTATGACACCCAGATTATTCGACTACACAGAGGATCAGTGCCCCTAACCCCCGAGTTGTTCAAGGGTCAACTGTACTTTGTATTGATATTTCCATGGACTATCTTTTACGGCATATTGGAGGATAACAATTTTAATCATTGTTAAATTATCCAACAGGGGCTAAACAGTAGGAATAGTTTATCAACCCCACAGCTGAGAAGGAGCTCGGGAACCTCAGGTCTGCCACCTATCGACCAGACTTCTCCAAGGTGGGAACGCAATAATGGCAAAAGGCCTCACCAAGAATTTGGCATTTTAAGGTAAAATCCCCAGAGCCTTTTCAAGAAACCTGAATCTAATACATCAACTTTCTTTCTGTGAATGAAGTTTGAAATAGTTCTAAAAGCATAAAGGAACACTGGAAGTATTTTAGTATAGGATGGCTTTGTTTGTAACGTGGCCTGATAGAGAAACTGATTCTTAAAAAGAAGGTAATCTCCTTTCCCCCAAAATAGGTAAGTTGGGTACAAAGCATGCTGGAGCCTTAAGAACATGAATCAGGGAGGCAGTTTAAGGAAACAAGGATCAATTTAGGATGCAGTACTGGGAAAGCCACGGTGGAGGTGGCCATATTAGGGGCAGTCACCAGGCCCCTGCGTAGTATTCAGAGGTTGGTCAACAGTGTCTGACTTGTGAAAGGAGGAGCATCCCCAAGGTTCACCGCAGATGTTACCTCAGATGTGAGATGTAAGATAACAGGACACTTTTAAGCCCTGTTCCTGCTGGGGAACTAAAACTACTAATATATTGTATATTCTGTTGAGTATTTACTTGGAACTAAACAGTGCTAATCCTACAAAGGAGAGTTGTCAATAACTGCAACCAAGTGAGTGAGGCTGGGAGATTGATTGCAGGAGCTGAGATCTTCTCAATGTATATATATCCACTTACTCTGATAACAAAGGATTCAATACTTTGCCTTTTAAAGGCCAGGAAAGATATTGATATCTTATGTGAGTTATAAGCTTCTATTTAGTCAATTATCTAACCATGTTAATAAAATTGGAACCAGTGTAAATTTCCTGTTAAACCACTTTGTTAGGACTGAGCATGTGTTGTGTTGATGCTTTAACTTGACCTGTGTAGTTACACATTTGAAACAGTAGGTGGCAGTGTTGGATCAGAGCTATTTATCTGTTAAAATTTATATGAACGTTTTGTATATGAAATATGATCAGATCATTGTAATTTTCCAGATGCTTGTGTGGTTTATTAATTTGAATCTTATACAGTACATTCAAGTAGATGAACTCCATTTTTATGAAAGAAAAATTGAGTGAAATGATTTATAAAATAGGAATGATTCAAGTATGAAGAGAACATCACAGGAAAATGAGCTTTGGTCCAAAGCTAGCCCAGAGCCTAGACAGGATAATGGTTTTTGCTGCTGTCGTTGTTGTTGTTTTGTTAACGGAAGCAGGATATGACGAAGTAAATGACGTTAGGAACTGAAAATATGACAGGTATTTCTTAACCCTGGGAAATATCTTGAGAATACTTTTGAGTTTAAGAAAGAATGATGAAAATGATTCTATTTTTTCATCTTTCCATCACATTGATGTAACAGCAATGCATTTAAGATAAAAGAAACGTTTGATGCACTGAGTTAAGGTTATTTTTATACTCCTGCCTCACACGATTGATAATAAAATAGAAACATGGTCCAAGGAAAACTAATCTTTATACGAACATATCTCAGAGTTAAAGGTAAGTATAGGCAGATTCCATATATTTACTTAACACTCATTAAAACAAAATCATATGCCTCATAAAAGATTTAGAACTTTGAAGAATACAGTAATTGGCCATATTAGGAAACGTCTACTTTAAAGAGATAGGCTAGAAGTTATCTTTCTAGTGTGCAGAAGCTGGAGCTTCTCAGTAATAAATTTCTAAGTATACTTTGAACGTAGGGTAAAGGGGAATATATGAAGCATTTACAACCACTCTTCCTTTTGAAATTCGAGTCTCTAGATCAGTGCCGTCCAATAGAATTTTCTGTGATGACTGGAATTTTTTATAGCTGTACGTGCAATTTGGTAGTCCCTAGCTACGTGTGGCTATTGAGAGCTTGAAATGTGTCTAGTATGACTAAGGAACTTAATTTAAATTTGATTTGATTTTAATTAATTAAAATACAAAGAGCCATATGCAACTATCATATAGACATAAATGGCAGGCATATTAGACATCATAGCTATAGATCATTAATGTATGGTGACATTTTGTTTGGGAACATTTAAGCTTTAGTAGCACAAAACAAATAGGCTTGTAACTCTGTAATCACGAGGCATTCATTTTGAATTTATTAGCGTACTCCAGAATGGAGATCACATTTCCTAGTTTTGATAGCTCTGGATTCTGATCATAGCTTCTCTGACTATGATTTTAAATCACCCTGTGATTTCAGCATGATTTAAATATTGAACCTCTTGCTCCCTGAAACTATGTCTGAAACCAAATTTCTCATCCCTCCAGCTGCTTTTCCCTCTGTTACTATTATTCTGTCCTCATTTCCTGGCACAGTGCTGCAGTCCTCTAGTTTTGTGGTTGCTTACAAAATTGATTTACCTAGAAAACTTGGTGTTATCTGTACATCTTGTTACCTTACTCTATAGATAACAGTTGTCAAGTCTATCTCTAAACCTCTTTTCCTCTCTATTCCTTTTTTTCCTTTATCACTTTGCCTACACTATTTCATGCTTTCATTATTCCTTACGTGGGCTATTGAATTATCCTTCCATTTCTAATATCCTTCACTACCCAATCCATCTTCTACCCTTCCACCAGAAATCTTCCGTAAACAAAACTTTGATTATACAGTTTTTTCTAATCATTAAGTTTTTGGACATTTGTCAACACCCATAGAATACTGCCCAAATTCCTAGCCTGAGATTTAAAATTCTGTTACTCCCTCATGACAAAGTTGCACCCTTACTTGGAAAAATTAAGCAAACAGAGATGAGCAGTCTTGCAAAGTATAAGAGTAGAAAAATGATTTGGAAAGCTCTCTACGTGAAAGTAACAGGCATGTAACTTGTGTTAGACTCTTCCTTGAAGTTTTCTCATAATTTCGTTTTTAGTTTCAGTCCCTTTGAAAATTAAGCTGAATTATATTTTTCAGCTGCCTCATTTGTGTAAAGCGTAATATAGGACTTAAATTTGGTTTTCTTTATGCTTTGCCTGGAGAAAAAAAGTGAAGTATTATAAACCTTATGTTAGGTATGATGAGAGGACTCCAAAGGAGGAAAACCACAAGGAAGAAGAATTAGTCCTACTTGAACAGCCACTGTATTACCTACTCTTAAGAGTTTACCACTGCTGAGGCTTCCCTGGTGGCGCAGTGGTTGAGAATCCGCCTGCCGATGCAGGGGACATGGGTTTGAGCCCTGGTCCGGGAACATCCCACATGCCGCGGAGCAACTAAGCCCGTGCACCACAACTACTGAGCCTGCACTCTAGGGCCTGCGTGCCACAACTACTGAGCCCGCATGCCACAATTACTGAAGCCCACGCTCCTAGAGCCCGTGCTTTGCAACAAGAGAAGCCACCGCAATGAGAAGCCCATGCACCGCAATGAAGAGTGGCCCCTAGAGAGAGCCTGCATGCAGCAACAAAGACCCAATGCAGCCATATATTAATTAATTAATTTAAAAAAAAAAAGAGTTTACCACTGTTCATCTCTTAGAGGACTTGAGATTTTAATTAATTAAGAAGGCCAGGGCTTCCCTGGTGGCGCAGTGGTTGAGAGTCCGCCTGCCGATGCAGGGGACATGGGTTCGTGCCCCGGTCCAGGAAGATCCCACATGCCGTGGAGCGGCTGGGCCCGTGAGCCATGGCCGCTGAGCCTGCGCGTCCAGAGCCTGTGCTCCGCAACGGGAGAGGCCACAACAGTGAGAGGCCCGCATACCGCAAAAAAAAAAAAAAAAAAAAAAAAAAAAAAAAAAAAGAAGGCCATTACTTTATGACACCAAAATACCTCTCCGGTATCACCTTTATTTATCTGAAAATCCAGTCAGGCTTAACTGTTTGATATTCCCTCTGTTTGTGCACAGTTGTGCCCCTTTTTAGTTATTTCCTCTACCTAGAAGAGACCCTCTGACCCCTATTTCTGTATGTCTTTAAAGATTGAGCTCAGATGTCACAGTTTAAGAATAACACGCTGACAATCCCCCTCCCTTGTTCTCCAAGGAAAAGTAATGTTTCGCCTCTGAATCTCTTTAACACCTTTTCTTTTTTTTTTTTTTTTTTTTAAACATCTTTATTGGGGTATAATTGCTTTACAATGGTGTGTTAGTTTCTGCTTTATAACAAAGTGAATCAGCTATACATATACATATGTTCCCATATGTCTTCCCTCTTGCGTCTCCCTCCCTCCCACTCTCCCCATCCCACCCTTCCAGGCTGTCACAAAGCACCGAGCTAATATCCCTGTGCCTTGCGGCTGCTTCCCCCCAGCTATCTACCTTACTACGTTTGTTAGTGTTAACACCTTTTCTTTGCTCTTTTATGGCAATTTTCATTTTCTACCTTAGCTTAGTCATTACAACCCTTCTGAGACCTGCTTGACTACTGTAAAGAGTTTGGGATTACATTAAAATGGGTCTTTGAAGATAAACAGCTGCTTAACAAGTACCCTGCAGGGGTATGGTGTCCATATGACAGTTGATACTGCCTTCTGCTTAAGTTTCAGACCTAGGATGAAGTTTTACTGGTCAGGAAATTCCAGGAAGGGTTGAAGAATGCTTCTCTGGGTTAGCTGACAATTGAATTACCCAAGTACGGTGTTAGTACCTAGGGTTAAAAGAATGGCTAAACTGCTATGCATGGAATGCCTGCTGGGACCCAGACCCTCCCTGTGGACAACGTATTCAGAACTCACAGCTCATTTCCTTTGAACAGACTTTCCCTGGGGAAATGTAGGCAAATTGCGTACCAAAACTCTGAGGGCCAGCAACTATAGGTACCCCTACACTAAAGAGGCTTGCCTTTAACCTATCCTGATGCATCGTTCATCGCCGTAAGTGCTCTGTAATTAAATCTAATAACTTGTTGCCTGGCAATAGTATGTCCTCTAAATAATGTACTTGGGAACCAGCTTCTCAATTATGAGTCTCATAATTTATTAGAGATTTATACCAATGCCTGGAACCTATTTGAACTGCAGAGATTCAAGAGGGCTAATGGTGTCATCCCACTCAGTTTTTAAGATAATGGCTCTGCAAATCTGGATGTTGGAGCCAGAAAGTTTTACAGCTACCAAAAAAATAATAAACGAGGTGATACAAAACTTGTCAAGGTAATTTGCATTGATTGTCTTAGAAATCAGCTCTTAACATATGACTTAACTCTGTGACCATAACATTTGACATCTCTTGTAATGCTTGTGCATTTGGATTTGAAGACCGATTCCGAAGTCTGACTTTAATCACCTTCCTACCAACTATTAATAATCACTGGGACTCCTAGCCTATCTTGCCCCCTGCTTTCTTCAGTATTTTTTTTTAACATCTTTATTGGAGTATCATTGCTTTACAATGGTGTGTTAGTTTCTGCTTTATAGCAAAGTGAATCAGCTATACATATACACTCTTCAGTATTTTTTATGTAATCTCATTGCGGTATATATTTATCTGGTTATAGGCAGGGAATTAATGATTCTGGAACTGAGCTGAAAACCTGTCATTTGACCTCTCAATTCTAAACAGCTGTTTCAATGATTAGGCCCCCTGGATTAAGGTAGAAGACTATGGAGCAGTGCTTTGGGTCTCTTCTCTGAGGGAGAAAACCCTGTCTTTGTTTTGAATATTCATCAGGAAGTAGATGTTGGTAGAGTACACAGATTGTTCTATTTGAATATTGCCCTGGGTGGTATTGACACTCTACTTTCCCCATCTCTCCCACTCTGTAAGTAGGCAATGAATATTCAAATACAAAGAATGCTTGAGCATTGGTAGGGAGATGAGTTTATTGAGTGGTATTATTTACATATTGCCTCTTTTTGTAACATTGCCAACAAATTATTATTACTATTGAGCAAAAACTGTTATAGAATCTAAAGGCTAGATGTTATCTTAGAAGTCCTTTATTCTAAATCTCTAATTTTACAGGTGGAAAAACACATACAAAGATAGCATCAGAAATATCAGATGCTGAAAAATAGATTTTCCTTGAGTAAGGGGGTGTGGAAGTACAAAAAAGATGAAGGAGTTAGGGAAAATCTTGAGAACTCAGCCTATACTAACAAAATTTTGAGTGGAAAATAGAGAATCTAGATTTGTCCTTGATCCTGTAGCAAAGTGCCCAATCAGGAATTGACTAACAGAAGAAAACAGGCTAGTGACTAAGAAAGGAAGTGCTATATGTATGGCATTGGGCCAAAAGCTTTAAAATATATAATTTTAAAATGCCTTTTATGTATCAGTTGGTATACTGTGACTACTCACGTATATGTAATTTCTTCATAAGAACCCTAAAACCTGTAATAAACATTTCAGTTACAGGATATGATTGCATCAGTGGGTAATCAATATCTGTGAAGAAGGGGAGACCTTCTTCACAGACCTTTTGAATCAGAAATCTTGGGGATGGGACGAGAAATCTGTGTAGTAAGAAGCCTTCCAGGTGATATTCATAACCTGCTTGAAGCCAGGGTTCAGCAAATTATAGCCTGTGGACCTAATGTGGCCCATACCTGTTTTTGTCAATAAAATTATATTGAAACAATACTCATTTGTTTATTATTGTTTATGGCTGTTTTTATACTGCAGTTGGCAGAGTTGAGTAATTGCAGAGACCTTATGGCCTGCAAAGCTCAAAGTATTTACTACTTCGTTCTTTACAGTAAAAGTTTGCTGTCCTGCTTTACTCCGTAGGCATTAGATAGATGTCTAAACTAAATGTATAAGCAGATATTTGCTAATTGAATTGAAGACCATAAGCAAAAAAGGAATTTCTCATGTTTTTAAATATCTTAACCTATTATCTTTCCCTTTTAGTCAAGGATGCTATCTAAATGGACCTTTTAGTTCAAATCTACTGACAATCCCGAAGCAAAGGTCATCTTCTGTATCGTTAACTCACCATATAGGTCTAAGAAGAGCTGGTAAGAAATCATTTTTGTGACTTAAATATGGGAGGTCTCAACCATTTCCTGTGTTATAGGTTAACATAACTAAGCAGTTTGGGTTGGCTATTAACAGTTTGCTCATTCATTTATTAATTTTTGAACAAGTACTATGTATCAGGCACTTTGTTAGGCACTAGTAATTCAGGGATAAAATATAGAACTATTTAACCTGGGTAGTTGTAGACAGAGAACAAGGGAAAACCCCGGAAAGAGCGTTCTTTTGTAGCATGATAATTGTGGAGGGAGAAAAAAAAAATCTTAATATGAGAATAGAAAAAAACCCTGACTATATCCTATAATAAGTCATTCTAATAGAATTTTTATCCAATTATCTATCTATGGGGGGGTGAACTGACATAACATTATATTAGTTTTAGGTATATAGCAAAATGATTTGATATTTGTATATGTTGTGAAATGATCACTGTAAGTCAACATCTGTCACCACACACAGTTACAAATTTTTTTTTCTTGTGATGAGAACTTTTAAGATCTATTCTCTTAGCAACTTTCAAATATGAAATACAGTATTATTAACTACAGTCACCAAAGACAATAGAATGGCATATTTAAAGTACTGCAAAACAAAACTTGCCAACCTGGAATTCTTTATCCAGTGAAAATATCCTTTAAAACTTAAGGTGAAATAACATTTTTTTCATACAAACAAAAGCTGGTAGGATTTATTGCTAGTAGACTTGCACTGCTAAGATTCAGCAAAGGAAGTTCCTTAGGTAGGAAGAAAATGATCCAGACTGAAGCATGGATCTGCAGGAATGAATGAAAAGCACTGGTAAGCCTAAATATGTGGGTACATAAGAGAATACTGATCATTAAAAACAGTGACTCCCTTGTGGCCTGCATAGTGTATAAAGAAGTCAAGTATATGGTAACAGTGGCACAAAGGGTGGGAAAGGGGTAAATTGGACTTAAACTTACAGTGTACTGGAAGTGACTGAAAAGTACTAAAAAGGTTCTAATTTAAAAGAAACTAATACTTCAAAGATGCACATTGTAATATCCAGGGTGATAATTAAAAGAATAAAAGAAAAAGTATAAGTAAGAAGCTAATATAGGAGGTAAAATGGCATGATTTAAAAAAAAAAACCTTGAATAATCTAAAATAATACCAGAAAAGAGGAAATAAGAAACAAAAACATAAAGAATAACTAAAAAAGAAATAGCAAGATGGAGGATTAAGCAAACTATATTAAATATACACCTAGCGTGGGTGGCTGGTGGGGAGCTGGGGGTGCCAGGGATCTGACCAGAGTTGCTGGAGTATATTATCTGAAATGTGCAGTTTTCCACAAAAAAGTTGAAAATACACTCCAGTTAATAGATACAGACTGTCAGACAATTAACACAAGACTCAAGTACATGCTCTTTACAAAAGGCACACTAAATATAAGGACACAGGTCTGATCTCATGGGTATAAAACACACAAACCAAAAATTAATTAATTAAAATAAAATACACAAACCAAAAATTGACAGAACTAAAGGGACAGAAAAACAAATCTGTATTCATTTTGGAGATTTTAACTCATCACTCTCATTGTCTAGTAGGATAAGCAAACCAAAATATTAGTAATAGATAAATGGAAGATTAGGACAACATGATTTAACTGACTTGACCTAATCGACTATAAAACACCACACTCAGACATTACAAGATACATATTTTTTCCAAGGACACATACAAGATTGATCAAAATAGACCATTTGCTGAGCTATAAAACAAGTCTCAACAAGTTTCAAAGGATTAAAATCATATATAGCGATCCGCTTCCGGAATGGCAGAGAGAGGATCTCAGTAAACTTGTTCTTCTGCTAAAACAACAAAAATAGGGGCAAAAAACTAAATTCAGTCATTTCAGAATTTTGGAAGTTAACAAAAGCCAGAGAACTAGAAGTCATCTATACAAGAGAAACTAACTACCGAACCTTGGTGAGACAGTGGGGTTCTGCGACAGCTTAATTGGGGGCACTTCCCAAACCCTCTCTCTGCCCAGCTCAGTGATACTACAGCTAAAAGCCACTAGCTTTGCAGCCATTAGAGTCTTACCTCTTTAGAAACTGCATTAAAAGCAACAACCTGATAGTACAGTAAACGTTTTGTTCAAGCTCCCTGGCAAACACTTCTACTCCCAGGGTGCTGTGGATATTTCATTTAACTCAGAGCTCAGCTCTCCAAAAACACAAACAAAAACCCCCTATACCCTATGCCAGGCAACATTGTGAGTGCGTAAGGCTGTGATTTCAACTGGGGCAAACAAGAGCTGATTGGGAATTTAAAAGGAAATCCTGGACACTAGATGACCCTGGGGAAGTGGAAAGCTCTGGCAACAGAAGAGGATAGTTTTTTTTTGTTTTTGTTTTTGTTTTTGTTTTAACAAAAGGGGCCAGAACAACTGGATATCCAAGAAAAGAATTTGGACACTTATCCCCCCACATATACTAGGCTGAGCACATGTTTATTAGGGCTGTGCACATGCCCAGGAAAGATCTGGGAAAGGTGAAGGCCCTGGTCACTCCATCTGTAGCTGACCTTGAGGTCCTGCACAAGCAGGAAGTAAAAGCTAAGGCTGTCTTGTAAACTGCCTGGAAGTTTGAAGTTGTATCTTTTCAAACAGATTCTCATCTACAGATGACATAGAGGCAAGACGTTTAAAGTAATCTTCTGTCTCATCTAAATTACACTGACCCAAGAATGGCTTCTAAGAAAGCAAGCGTAAATCAAGGAGAAAAGGGAAAAAAGGCAGCAGAGAACTCAGTGGCTACACACCTCAGAGAAAACAAAATCTACATAATGAGTCCAGGAAATCACTCAATGAATAATCAGAAACAAAAAAAGAACAAACAAAAAACCAGCAGCATAAACCTTGAGGGTGGGAGAGATCTGATATTAGAATTGTTACAACATATTATCTAAAATGTCCAGTTTTCAACAAAAAAACCATGAAGCATGCAAAGAAACAAGAAATTTTTCGCCATGTAGACAATGAAAAACAGCCAACAAAATTTCCCTGAGGAGGCTTGGATTTGGGATTTAGTTATGACTTTAAATCTGCTACCATAAATATGTTTAAAGAACTTGAGGAAACCATATCTAAAGTAAGGACAGTATGACAACAATGTCTCACCACAGAAAGAATATAAAGAATTAGAAATTATAAAATAATTTAAATAATTATAAAATAATTACCACTTCTACTCAATACTGGGTTGGAGGTTCTACTCAGGGAAGTTTAGGTAAAAATGAATAAAAGGAACATGTAAAACTATTTGCAGACAACATAATCATATATTTATAAATCCTAAGAAATTCATTAAACCTATTACAACCAATAAACAAGTTCATCAGTGTGGCAGAATACAAGATCTATAATCGATAATCAATTGTATTTCTATATACTAGCAATGAACAATGCAAAACTGAAATTAAGAAAATAATTTCAGGACTTCCCTGGTGGCACAGTGGTTAAGAATCTGCCTGCCATTGCAGGGGACACGGGTTCAATCCCTGGTCCAGGAAGATCCCACATGTCGCAGAGCAACTGAGCCCGTGTGCCACAACTACTGAGCCTGTGCTCTAGAGCCTGTGAGCCACAACTACTGAGCCTGCGTGCTGCAACTACTGAAGTCCGTGAGCCTAGAGCCCGTGCTCTGCAACAGAAGCCACCACAGTGAGAAGCCCGCCCGCTCCAACGAAGAGTAGCCCCCACTCGCCGCAGCTAGAGAAAGCCCACACACAGCAACGAAGACCCAACGCAGCCAAAAATAAAATAAATACATTTATTAAAAAAAAAATACTTGGGAATAAATTTAACAAAATAGTGCAAGACTTGTACACTGAAAACTATAAAATGTTGAAATTAAAGCAGACCCAGATTTTTTTCTTTTTTTTAATTTTTGACTACGCTGCGTGGCATGTGAGATCTTAGTTCCCCGACCAGGGATCAAACCCATGCCCCCTGCATTGGCACACAGAGTCTTAACCACTGGACCAACCAGGGAAGTCGCAGGAAGACCCATATGGAAAATATCCCATGTTCGTGGACCAGAAGACTTAATATTGTTAAGATGGCAATACTCCTTAAATTGTTCTAAATTTAGTACAAATCCTTATCAAAATCTGAGCTGGCTTCTTTGTAGAAATTTGAGAAGCTGATCTGAAAATTCATATAGAAATTCAAGGGACCCAGAGTAGCTAAAATAATCTTTAATAAAAAAAAGAAGAAGAAAACTGGGGGACTCACACTTGTAAATTTTAAAACTTACTACCAAGCTATGGCAATCAAGACAGTGACACTGGCATAAGGATATTCCAACTCAGTGGTATAGAACTGAGTCCAGAAATAAACCCTTACATGGTCAATTGATTTTCAGCCAGTGTGCCAAGGTAATTCAAAGGGGAAGAAATAGTGTTTTTAACAAATGATGTTGGGACAACTGGATAGATATACAAATGAAAAAGAATGAATTTGGAACCATACCTGTCATCATACTCAAAAATTAACTCTGAATGCTCATACACTCAAATATAAGAGTGAAACCATAAAACTTGTAGAAGAAAACATAGAAGAAAATCTCTGAGTTTGGATATTCTTAGACACCCAAAGTACAGTCCATAAATGAAACAAATTGATAATAGAGGGGGACTTCCCTGGTGGCACAGTGGATAAGACTATATGCTCCCAATGCAGGGGACCCGGGTTCGATCCCTGGTCAGGGAACTAGATCCCACATGCAAGCCGCAACTAAGAGTTTGCATGCTGCAACTAAGGAGCCTGTGAGCCGCAACTAAGGAGCTCGCCTGCCGCAACTAAGACCCAGAGCAACCAAATAAATATTTTTTAAAAATTGATAATAGGAATTCATTAAAATTAAATCATTTGTATTTACTTCAACAGACACCTAAAGAAAGTGAAAAGACAGTCCACAGGATGGGAGAAAATATTTGCAAATTACGATTTGACAATGGACTTGTATTCAGAATAGACAAAGATGTCTTAAAACTCAATGATAAACACACAACTGACCGCACTAAAAAATTGGCAAAAGATTTGAATAGATGTTTCTCCAAAGAAGGTATACAAATGGCCCTAACCACGTGAAAAGATACTCAGCATCATTAGTCATTAGGGAAATGCAAATCAAAACCACAAGGAATCATGACCTCACACCCACTATGATGTCTATAATTCTAAAGACAGTATAAGTGTTGGAAAAATGTTCAGAGGTAGGAACACTCATACATCACTGATTGGAAAGTAAAATGCTACAGCTACTTTGGAAAACAATTTGGCAGTTCAGTACTTGAACAGAGAAATAAAACTGTGCTATATTCATACATACAATTTTATATGTCATTCAAAATGAATGAACATGTGAAACATCTTTTTAAAATGTTGAGCAAGGCATAAAAGCATTTATACTATCTGATTCAATTTACAAAGTTCAAGGAAAGGGCAAAACTAAACTGTAAAGAGATAACATGTGGTATAAATATAAAGAGAGGCAAGAAAAACACTACCATAAAAGTCAAAGTAATGCTTTCCTTTAATGAGAGGGAGGGGAATTAGATATTGGACATGGGTTTCTGATCTCTGGCCATGTTTTATGTTTTAGCTTGAGTGGTGAGCATTCCTGTTATAACTTTTCTATATGTGTGTTATATTTCACAATTTAAAAGGTTTATAACAAAAACGATGAATCTGTATTGTAGAAAGTATTTTATAAGGGTTGCTGGGTTTTTCTTTACCATTTTGTCTTCTCCTCGAAACTTTTCTATGTTATATGAAATTTCTACCCTAAAATTAGGCTATCCTTTATTCTTCTCAGCCTGTTTGTCAGCGTTTCGGACACTCAGTATTATAATAGAAAAAAGAATGCTGAAAATTGGGACTTTAGTCTCCAGTTAGTAACTAACTGTTATTATTTTGACAAGAAAGATACTTCCCCTTTCTAGTCCTCGGTTTCCTCTTCTGAAACTTTAAAGTGTTTGACCGATTATTTATAAAATCTTTTCCAGCCCCAACATTATATGAAATTATAGGAGCCTCTAAACAAATCAGTTTGATAGAATAGCAGTTGGCAGCCCTGTACATGTAAAATGAAAATGCTACTTAACTCACAGGGCTATTATGAAGATTAAATAAAGTAACACATTGTATTAGTCAGGGTTTTCCAGACAAATAGAACTAATAGGATGTTCGTGCATGTGTGTATACCTACATACATACATATATACTTACATACATATACCTGGGGTGGGGAGTGATTGATTGATTGATTGACTGATGGGGATTGGCTCGCCAGATTGAGAGGGCTGTCAGGTCCAGAATTTTTAGGGCAGGCTGCCAGGCTGGAAATTCTAGCAGGAGTTGATGTTGCAGTTTTGACTCTGAAGGCAGTCTGGAGGGAAAATTCCTTCCTCTTTGGAGGACTTCAGTCTTTTCTCTTAAGGCCTCCAACAAATTGGATGAGGCCAGTCCACATTATAAAGGGCAATATGCTTTATTCAGTCTACAGATTTCAATGTTAATCACATCTGAAAAATACCTTCACAGCAACATCTAGACTGGAATTTGACCAAACAACTGGGCATGATAACCTAGCCAAGTTGACACATAAAATTAACCATCACACACATCTGTAACTATGTCTGAAAATACCATAATACCTTAACAACTGTTATTTGCTTTCCTCTCTGATTCACACTTTACTTGGATCTTTATTTCAAAATAAAGTTTTAAATCCACCTACACCTGTCCAGATATACCCTTAATTCAAGGCACCCAGCAAAGACTCTTGAGTAAATCAATAGGATTAGGGATGTATTTCTGAAGCACTCTTTTTTTTCCCTTATTTTAACACTTAGCACTTGTTTGTATTTTCCACTAGACTTTAGGTTCATTGAGTTGTAGGGATGGCATCTTTTTCTCCATTGTGAAACACTGCATGTTTTCCAGCATATAATAGGCTCTCAAATACTTGTTGAATGAATGAATGAGCTGGAAAGATGTGGATTTTTTAAGGGATCTGCTGTTGTGTTAATATAATTTTATCATATGCTTAATTTGCTTAATGCTATCAAGAACTTTGGTTCTTCAATAAAAATGAATTGTATTGTACTGAAAAATATTCAATAAAATTTGGTAAAGATGCTTTTGTTCATGTGGATAATCAAGCTGGTAGGGACACAAAATGTTAAAGACCAATTGAATTAGGAAAATTTGTGCCACACATTATGTACGTTTTAGTTATACTTTTAGTATTTACCTACTATGTGCCATCCTGCCACAGGGTGTTTATTCCACAGTCATCGATGATGACAAATATGGTCTATATTCTGCCTGAATTCGTAGAAGGTGTTGAAGATAGCTCCGTGTAGAAATCTAGTTAATCATTTAACTGTAAATACTTTGCTTTCTTTAAAGAAGGAAAATGCTCTTTATAAACACCCAAACACGGACAATAAACACATACATATCAGTACATACATACATACATATCTCTTTCTTCTCTTTCAATTTTCTAGGTACTTTACCCGGCCTGAATTCTCCCAGTCATGGACCAATGTCTGCTGGCTCTCCAACTAACCGATCGCCTATAGAATTTCCTGACACTGCTGATTTTCTTACTAAGCCAAGTGTTATTTTACACAGATCTCTGAGCAATGCACCCAATTCACCAGATTTTTATCAGCAACTTAGAAATTCTGATAGCAATTTATGTAACAGGTAAGTTTCCCAAGTGTTTACTATTTGTTTCAAAATATAGGTTATTTTAGTAAAGTATTACCAGTTTTCTTGTTCTGTATTATAACTAGATGATTAATGAATACTACGTCCTCTTCTTCATCTAGCAGTTTTTATTCTAAACAATTTTTTTTCATTTCAGTGCCATTATTCATTTCCCAGCTAAATGATCTCCATCTGAAGTGAAATATAGTGGTATTTTATCCATCATAAGATATCAGTAAATGTATGAGAATTATTTTAGTATGTACTAATTTAGTACCTATTTACAGTACCCAGTTCATATGGTGTTTGTTCTTATTTCTGCTTTAATGGTAATAAGT
Organism: Phocoena sinus; assembly: GCF_008692025.1. Lineage (NCBI taxonomy): Eukaryota > Metazoa > Chordata > Mammalia > Artiodactyla > Phocoenidae > Phocoena > Phocoena sinus. The sequence continues at coordinate 68,878,224 of NC_045770.1, forward strand.
GTTTACCTCAGATCTCAGTGTTACTTCCAAAATATGTTATTTCCTTCATAGGGACACAGGTGCTTTCTAGGATAAAGCCTGTTAAGTTTATAGAGAGATTGGAATATTAGGATATTTTGCAGTTAAAAAATAACCAGATTTTCTGATTGTATTTAGGTAAAAAAATTTTGCCTCACTTATCATATACATATATTTATCTGTTTTATTTTATAAGCTGTGGACATCAAATATTGAAATATGCTTCAGCATCTGAACCAGAGTCTGGTACAGACTGCCACAGGGAAAAGTCAGGTGAGACTGCAAAAGTCATGTGTGTTTAAATTTAAGAACAATTTCTTACATTGTTTTTTAAAATGAATAAATGAATGAGTTTTTTAGTCTATCCATCTTTAAAATGAAGATTATAATCTTTTTTACTTCACAGAGGAGTTATTAGCAAATTATAAATAATAGATGGTGAAAGTATTTTGAAGAGTAAAAATGTGCTGTACGGATGAACATAGTCTTATGTTACGGCTAGGGTTCATAAATAGTGAGATTAACTATATTAACCTCGAAATTTAACTTGCATAATCTTAGCTCAAAAGCGTTTGCATACACTTTTAAATAATTACACAAAGGAGTTGTTTTAAAATTTAGTTAATTATATTATTCTGAAACATACCCTCAAACAAGAAATATTGTTAGTGATAAAGTTGTAGTTGTTTTATAACTTTAAAACATTGATGACTCAAGTGTCCACTAATAGTTAACTAGGTGACTCAGACCATCATATCCCCTGAAGGTAGCTAGAAAAGTTACAAGTTATTAACAATAAAAAAAATCTGCTTGAAGCCACTGAAGAACTAACAAGCTCCTCAGAATTTCCAGTATAAGACCTGGAGGAGGACAGAAATCCAAGAAAGTGAGTCTCAAGTTTGGGGCTACCAAAAGGGTGTTTGCTGCTTCCAGAGGGGCCAGTGACTGATAGAATGAGCAGTCCCTTTGGTAGCTTCATGGGACTAGGGAGACAAAGATTGGAATTGAAGGTTTGCCGTGGTAGGAGTAACTTGGTAAACTCAACAGTACTGCATCCTAAGAATAAAGGTAAACCAGAAATAGGCCCTTTCAGGGGTTATAGGTGCATATCAATCCCTTCACATACTTTAAAATTCCCCCTATTATAGTGTACAATTTAATAGTTTTGGGGTTTTACATTTTAAAGGACTAAAAAACAATAAGACGGGCTTCCCTGGTGGCGCAGTGTTTGAGAGTCCACCTGCCGATGCAGGGGACACAGGTTCATGCCCCGGTCCGCGAAGATCCCACATGCCACGGAGCGGCTGGGCCCTTGAGCCATGACTGCTGAGCCTGCATGTCCGGAGCCTGTGCTCCGCAACGGAAGAGACCACAACAGTGAGAGGCCCACGTACCACAAAAACAAAACAAAACAACAACAACAACAACAAGAAAGAAGACCAATCCTTCACAAACTTCCAAAAAAATAGGAGGGCAAACTTCCCAACTCATTCTATAAACGAGACCAGTATTACTCTGATACCATAAGCATAAGGTATCACAAGATACCTTATGCTACCTTATGATACCATAAGCATAAGCATAAGGCATCACAAGAAAATAAAACTATAGACCAACATTTCCAATATCCTTAACAAAATACTAGCACAGTGAATCTAGCAACAGATAAAATGTCATACCATGACCAATTGGTATTTATGCCAGGAATGCAAGGGTGGTTTAGCATTTGAAAATTAATCAATGTAATACACCCCATTAAAGAGGGGGAAAAATCACATGATAATCTACCTAGATGCAGAAAAAGCATTTGACAAAATCCAACACTCTTTCATGATGAAAACACTCAAACCAGTAATATCAGAGAAGTCCTTCAATCTGATAAAGGGCATCTTTGAAACAAACACAGAGCTAACATCATCCTTACTAGAGGAAGATTGATGCTTCCCCCTAAGATGAAGAATAAGAGAAGGGGGCTTCCCTGGTGGCACAGTGGTTGAGAGTCCGCCTGCTGATGCAGGGGACACGGGTTTGTGCCCCGATCCGTGAAGATCCCACATGCCGCGGAGTGGCTGGGCCTGTGAGCCATGGCCGCTGAGGCTGTGTGTCCGGAGTCTGTGCTCCACAGCAGTGAGAGGCCCGCGTACCGCAAAAAAAAAAAAAAGAATAAGAGAAGGGACATGACTCTTTTTGAATTTTTTTACAATAGCCAGGACATGGAAGCAACCTAAGTGTCCATCGACAGATGAATGGATAAAGGATATGTGGCACATATATACAATGGAATATTACTCAGCCATAAAAAGAAATGAAATTGAGTTATTTGTAGTGAGGTGGATGGAACTAGAGTCTGTCATACAGAGTGAAGTAAGTCAGAAAGAGAAAAACAAATACCATATGCTAACACATATAAATGGAATCTAAAAAAAAAAAAAGTTCTGAAGAACCTAGGGGCAGGACAGGAATAAAGACTCAGAGTAGAGAATGGACTTGAGGACATGGGGAAGGGGAAGGGGAAGCTGAGACAAAGTGAGAGAGTGGCATGGACATATATACACTACCAAATGTAAAATAGATAGCTAGTGGGAAGCAGCCACATAGCACACGGAGATCAGCTCTGTGCTTTGTGACCACCTAGTGGGGTGGGATAGGGAGGGTAGGAGGGAGAAGCAAGAGGGAGGGGATATGGGGATATATGTATATGTATAGCTGATTCACTTTGTTATACAGCAGCAACTAACACAACAATGTAAAGCAATTATACTCCAATAAAGATGTTAAAAAGAGAAAAGAATAAGAGAAGGATTTTTGCTTTCAGCACTTGTATTCGATATTGTACTGGAGGTTCTAGCCAGGAAAATTTCTAGAAAGATAAAAAAATAAAGATATCTGAGTGGAAATAAAGAAATAAAACTGTCCTTATTCACAGATCATTTGTAGAAAATTTCAAACACACACACAAACACAATTATTAGAACCAATAAACAAGTTTAGCAAAGTCACAAGATCAAAATACAAAATCAGTTGTATTTCTCTATACCAGAAATGAACCATCAAAAATTGAAATTTAGAAAATGTTTCCATTCATAATAGTATCAAAAAGAATAAAGTTAAAATAAATTTAACAAAAGAATTAGGAGATTTATAAACTGAAATCTATAAAACATTGTTGAGAAAACTAAAGAAAGAAAATTAAAGAAAAGTTAAAGAAACTAAATAAATTGAGAGGCATAGCAAACAAATTGGGAAACTCACTACTGTCAACAGGCTATTCTTCCAAATCGATCTGTAAATTCATTGCAATTCTGATCAAATTCCAGTAGGCTTATTTTGGTAGAAATTGACAAATTGGTGTTAAAATTTACATGGAAATACAAATGGCCTAAATAGCCAAAACAATTTGGAAAATAACAAATTTGGAGGACTGATACTACCTGATTTCAAAAGACACCAATAAGAAAATCAAAGACAAACCACAGACTGGGAGAAAATATTTGCAAATTATACATCTGATAAAGGTCTTATAACCATGACATATAACTCTTTAACTCAATAGTAACTCAACCAACTCAATTAAAACACAGGCAAAAGATTTTAGATATTTTGGTGAAAGACTTTTGGTGGAGGATATGAAGGATATAAATGAATGGGTAGTAAACACATGAAAAAATTATTAACATCATTAGTCATTAGGGAAATGCAGATTAATACTACAGTGAAATACCAGTAAACTCAAACCAGAATAGCTATAATCAAAAAGACAGACAATACCAAGTGTTGGCAGGGATGAAGAGAAATTGGAACTTGTGCATTGCTGATGGGATTGTAAAATGGTAAACCCACTTGGGAAAACATTTTGACAGTTTCTTTAAAAGGTAGACATGGAGACTTCCCTGGTGGTCTGGTGGTTAAGACTCTGTGCTTCCACTGCAGGGGGTGTGGGTTTGATCCCTGGTTGGGGAACTAAGATCCCACATGTGGTGCGGCCAAAGAAAACACAAAACACAAACAAACAAAAAAGTTAGACATAAATTTACCGTATTACCCAGCAGTAACATGGATAAGAATTTACTCAAGAGAAAACATATGAGCACTCAAAGACAGGATTATGAATGCTTATGACATCATTATTCATGATAGTGCTAAACTGGAAAAGATCAAAATGTCCATCAACTTGTAAATGAATAAATATCACGTGGTATATCCATACAATGGGATTCTGTTTAACAAAAGAAGAACAAACTGCTGATACATGCTACTACGTGGATAAACTTCCAAACATTATTCTAAGTGAAAAAAACTAAGCTAAAAAGATTATATATTGTTTGATTCTATTTATATGAAATTCTAGAAAAGGCAAATTTATAGAGACAATAATCAGAATAGCAGTTGCCTGGGGTGAAAATAAGGATGAACTGTAAATAGGCATAAGGGTACTTTTTGAGGTGATGAGAATGTTCTAAAACTAGACTGTCATGCATAGAGAGCAGACTTGGGGTTCCAAGAGGGAGGAGTTTGGGGGAGACATGTGGTGGGAGGTTTGGGTTAGTAGATGTAAAGTATTATATATAGAATGGATAAACAACAAGGTCCTACTGTACAGCACAGAGAACTATATTCAATATCCTATGATAAACCATGATGGAAAAGAATATTAAAATGAATGTAGGATTTCCCTGGCAGTCCTGTGCTTAAGACTCCACACTTCCACTGCAGGGGGCTCGGGTTCGATCCCTGGTCAGGGAACTAAGGTTCTGCATGCCACACAGCGTGGCCAAAAAATAAAAAAAATAAAAATATAATGTATATATATGTATAACTGAATCACTTTGCTGTACAGCAGAAATTAACACAACATTGTAAATCAACTATACTTTAATAAAAAAAGACTTTTTTGAATCTAAAGACCAAAGCAATCAGGTGTTTTGAAGATAATGATGATAACAAAAATTCTGGGCCAAAAAAACAACAAACAAAAAAACTAGATTGTCATGAATATTGTAGAAGTCTAAATTTTCTAAAATTATTGAATTATACACTTACTCTGAGTGGGTTTTATGGCATGTAATTATACTCAATAAAGCCTTTTAAAAACCACAACAGATTATTAATTCTCACAGTTCTTTGCATTGACTGGTCTCAGCTGGGAGATTCTCACTTGAGGGCTGTCATGTAATTGCAGTCAGATATTGGCAAGGGTGACAGTCATCCAAAGGATTGATTGGACTGAGTTTCCAAGATGTCTCATGTGTCTGCTGGCTATTGACCAGTCCATTTAAATATGACCTTTCTCTGGTCTTCTTCCAACATTTTGGCTGGAGGCCAAAAGAGGAGGCTATGAAAGCTGCCAGTCCAGTTAATGGCTCAACCCAGACCAGACAGAGTTGTCATTTCTGTCATATTCTGTTAATCAGAGCAGTCATGTGGCCTGTCCAGATTCCAGGGGGTTGGGAAATAAATGCTCTCTTGATGGAGCAATAAGAATACATTTCAAAAGAATGCATGTGGGATAAGAGATAGTGCTGTGGACATCTTTGGAGAAGAAATTGCTATATTTATTTCATCTGTTTTTCTTATTATCTGTAAGATACAGTTATTAGGAATTTAGATCATTAAAAAGTAAATCATGTACTTCAAATGTCAACAATTTTTGGATTGACAGCTATTTTAGAACATAATTGTAGTTAGTGCCTTAACTTACCAAGAACAGTTGAATAATCTGAATTTTTAAATTTTCTTAAAATAAAGTGTGTTTATTTGGAAACATTTGAAAAGTAATATTTTCCAAAGGGTAATACTTCCTGATCATGATCAGTTAATGATTTTTTAGTATATTCAGTGTGTTAGGTTCAGATTTGACTGACAGTTATTGATCACCTATTATGTGTAACATCTAGTAAAATAGGTGTTATTATCCACATTCTACAGGGGGGAAAGCTTGCCATTATTAAGTACAAAAATCAGGATTTAAACCTAGTTATTCTGAAAGAACATCTGTATGTGTATAACTGAGTCACTTTGCTGTACAGCAGAGATTGGCACAGCACTGTAAATCAGCTAGACTTCAATAGAAATCAATAAATCAATCAATCAACCAACCAACCAACCAACCAACCAACCTAGTTCTTCTGAAAGTCAACTCGAATGAATACTCTTAAAAACACTTATTTTTTTAAAAATCCCTACATATTGAAAAATAAATAAATCCTAGGTCTGTGGCTTGACGAATTTTCATACATCTAATATACATATGTAATCAGCACCCAGATCAACAAACAAAATATTACCAGCACCTCCTCTCATGCCCCACTTCCAGGAATCTCCCTCAAAGATAATGTTGATCCTGTCTTTCAATACTCATGTGTGTCAATTTTGATATGTTTTTGAACTTTTCATAAAGAGAATTGCAGAGTATATACCTTTGTGTCTGGCTTCCTTAACTTGACATTGTATTTTTAAAAATCATCCATATTGGTGCATGTGATTGTAGTTTCTTCTGTTTGCTCTGTAGTGTTCAATTGTGTGAATACACTACAGTTTGTTTATTCTACTGTTGGTGTGTTTTGGGAAAGTTTCCTGGTTAGCATATTACAAATAGAACAAGTAAGAATATTTTTTTGCATATGAGTGAATGAAATGTAGCTACCAATGTTGCTTCCCTTTTCCATGTAATTTGGGAAAAAGAGTATTACTAATCACATTGGTAGAGAAATAACTCACAATTCATAACATTGTTCTAATTTTTAGATGTGCCTTAATCTCATCCATAATTATGAGTTTAGAATTTTCATATCCAAAACTCAAACAATTTCAGGTATTAGAAGTAGTTTACATGAAATTGGTTTTAAAAAAATTTCCTACTGAGAGGGACTGACATTTTCAGTTTCTCACTTTTATAATGAATTTCCACCCTCTCTTTCATCCATGAGTAGCTATATCAGGTGAAATATTGCCTGAGCACAAGGTACCTGGGTCAGCTGGTCCAGCAAGATACAACTTAATTGTGTCATTAATTTAGATTGAATGCCAGTATGGTTCGATTTATCTGAATACTTTTTACAAATTCTTCTTATAAAACTGTTCATATAGGACATGTTTTATTCTTGTTTATTACTTTAAATACTTTCTGAAAGGTGATGAAGACAATACCGTTTTCTCAAAAGCATCATTCAACCTTACGGAAGCTCAACAAGAAATGGAAACAGAGAACAGAGACTGCAGAAAATTACTTTGGGAAGGTGATAATCACCTAAAAGAAGAGGCACAGAATGAAGAGCAACCAAATGTAAAAGATAAATTTTCAATATGATTATGTAAAGGTGAAATGTATTATTAGTTAGTACTAAGCTTATTATTTTTGCCCAGAACAAGGTTTTTAATATAATGATTTAAAAAAATTTTTTACTGAAAAGTCACTATTAACACCTGAAAATAGAGTTTCTTTAAATAAATGAGGAGTTTGGGATTAACATATACATACTACTATATATAAAATAAACAACCAGGACCTACAGTATAGCACAGGGAATGCTACTCAATATCCTGTAATAGCCTATATGGGAAAAGAATCTGAAAAAGAATAGATATATGTATATGTATAACTGAATCACTTTGCTGTACACCTGAAACTAACACAACACTGTAAATCAACTATACCCCTATTAAAAACAAAAAAAAGAAAGAAAACCTTGGGTTAAAAATAATTACTTTTAAACTCATCATCCTAGAATAACTAAGTGCGTTCATTTTAAAATGGACACATTTATTTGGTTTTATAGTCAATATATTACTTTCTATGCTGATTTTTTCTTCATTGTATGTGTTAAAATATGAAAAAATAAAGTATGTGCATAGTCATTAAAAACAAGGAAAATAACCTACTTATAATTGTAGGGGGTTTTTTGTTCTTAATATTGTTTTTGCTCTTAAAGTTCAAAATCTAAGCTTTTTAGGGAAAAAAAATCCATCCATTTCTTTTGGGAAGTTATCCTAGTAATAAATGTCAGTTTAAGGATATAAGTTTCTATTATCCTTTGATACCTGTAACTTCCAAAATGAAAATAATGGATTTTAGATTTGTGTAGTGTTTTGGAAATATAATAGTCTTATTTATAAAAGTAGTGTAAAGACCAATAAGTCTTTTGATGCCTAGAAGACATGTTTATATTTGTCTGAAGATAACATTCTACAAAGAGAATTAATAGGAAGTACAGTTTATATTTGAGAATAACCATTATAGAAAATAATATTGACCATTTTTATAGTGTTCATTTATAAGTGTTCTCATTTAGCTATGGATTTAACAATATTTATAAAAAGTAAGGTTAAGTTGGTATGTTTTTTTTTTTCCCCCTACATGTACAGATTGAACAAGAAGCATCACGGGACCTGATTTTAATAGAAGATTATGACTCATTAATAGAAAATATGAGTAACTGGAATTTTCAAATTTTTGAACTTGTAGAAAAGATGGGAGAGAAATCAGGAAGGATCCTCAGTCAGGTTTGTTTCAAACCCCTGCTGCTTTATTATAAGTTACTTTTTTCTTGAATCTTTATAAAAAGCAAAATCTAAAGATGTATAATACTGGTTTAGGTACAAGTTCAACATTGTTCATTGAATTATTTTTTTTCACAAATGAAATTTTCAATAGAAAATTTGAAAAGAGAAACCTGGATATATAAACCCATATATATATAAACAAATATATTATTATGTATATAAAGTATTTCATAATTATATATATATTTATATGAAAAGTAGTTTATTTGCCCATAATAATGGGATTTAATTTACACTAAAGAAGTAATAAAGATTTACTTTTTATTAAATCTTGAGGTTGAAAAGGACATGAAAGGTGATCTAGTTCTTTGGACTGAAACTTATGCTTCATCGTTTTCACCGGTCCTCCCTGTGCTTTACCCAAGGCCAAATGGTCCATTTCATGCTAGAACCATGGAAAAATATTTCCATTTTACCACCCAGACTCAAAGTTCTTCCTGGTGGGTCCACACAGCAGCATCAGATTAACCTTCCTGAAATATTACTCTCATTAACTCCCAAGTATCTTATTTATGAAATGTGAGAACATAAAGATAAATTATGTGGAGGACACACAATTTATCACATTGAATTCTTTAGGGACAGAAATGTGATAAATATATTGTCCTGACTTCTTTTAACACCTAGGACTAGAATAGAATACAATTCATATGCCTTTCAATAAATTGTGAATGAAAAGCTAAAGAGAAGAGTGGAAAAATTTCAAACCTGGGACATGATATTATAATCATTCTTTGGTTTTCAAGGGCTTTAGGGCAGTATCTTCCTTTTTCATATTTCGGAAAGAATTCATTATAGGGAAGTTTTTAATAAATTACTTAAGTTAAAGGCATATACATGGTTAACTTTCCCAAATGCAAATCACAAAAACATATTCAACTAGAAATAGAAATTCCGATTTTTAAAGCGAACTTTCTTTTAATTGACATGTAGGTTATGTATACCCTATTTCAAGACACTGGCTTATTGGAGGTATTTAAAATTCCTACTCTACAATTCATGAACTACTTTCGTGCATTAGAAAATGGTTATCGAGACATTCCTTGTAAGTATTAAAATATATGATTTAAGTTGAAATAATACTGGTTTTGAAATTCTTTATAAATTCCCTTCAGATAGTCCCTTAAACACTTTTAAAATTGCATGTTTGGAAAAGTTGGAAGATAGTAATTTAAAAAGAAAATCTACATCCTCCTACCCAGAGTTAACTGACTACTGTTAACATTTTGGTAAGGGACTTCCTTGGAGGATTGGTGGTTAATACTCCATGCTCCCAATGCACGGGGTGTGGTTTCGATCCCCCGTCAGGGAACAGGCCATGCGGTGCAGCCAAAAAATTAAAAACAAAACCCAAAAAAACCCATTTTGGTATATATCCTTCAAGACTTTTTTTTATACATACTTATTTTTTATGAAGTGAATCATAATACCTATTTATAATCTGCTTTTTCATGTAATATAGTATACATCTTTCTATGTTAACAATTATTCATATGAGTACCTTTTCAAATGTTTGGTAATTTTAAGTCATGAGTTTCATAAATTTCTTTACTTTAAAATGTTTAAAATTTATCCATAGAATTCATTTTTTAACTGTGTCCTGATTTGTGGAATAATTTTGTTTGTTTTTTGGCCACACGGCTTGTGGGATCTTAGTTCCCCGACCAGGGATTGACCTTGGTCCTCGGCAGTGAGAGCAAGGAGTTCTAACCACTGGACCGCCAGGGAATTCCCTGTGGAATAATTTTTAATGGCTATTTGATTTTATGATACAATAGAATTTTAATTTTATATTAGGAAAAGGTACAATTTTATGTGTTGATCATTCTACAGTTTACCTCCAGGTGGACACACTTTTGGGAAATATAGAGAGAGCAAATTATTCTTAAATTGGCCTCATAAATAATGGTGTTGCTTAATAATTTAATGTGTGTTATATGTACTATAATTACCACTTACAAAGTAGGCATTTTGAAAAGTGGCTGAATTTTATAAATGGAATAAAGTGATATTTTAAGGTGGACTTCAAGGGCAGGGGGATGGAAAAAAGAAAGCCATGGTGGGGAGTTTTCACGGTCACCTCCAATTAGGATATATTGGTTAAGACAAGAGCCTCTGGGGAATTCCCCGGCAGTCCATTGGTTGGGACTCTGTGTTTCCACTGCGGGGGGCACAGGTTTGATCCCTGGTCAGGGAACTAAGATCCCACGTGCCGCGCTGAGCAGCCAAAAAAAAAAAAAAAAAAGTCACTGGGACCTAACTTATCTAAATTTTAGTTTCCAAATTTATAAATGGGAATAACAATAGTACCTACCCCATAGGTAGTGATAATAATGTAAAGCACATATCAAAATTCATGGCACATAGTAAATGGTCAATAAAAGGTCATGATTGTATTAATAATAAGCTCCTAGTGGGTTGACATCATATCTATAGTCTAAACATTCAGTATCGTATCATTTGCTAATGCTACATGGAAGGTACACATTAAATATTTGTTGAAACATCAGCTATGACTATAATCATTAGATTCACAAAGGTTATCTCATTTAATCTTTGTTGGAAAGGTTGTATTATCTACCTTTTACAGGTGAGAAGTAAAAATTCAGAAGTATCTTTCCCAAGATCATAAAACTGGAAATAGCAAAGCTGGGTTTCACTTGTAGGTCTTGCCTTTTCACATAGTGGTATTTCAGTAAACCAGTGTTTTATTGATCATATACTACATGTCAGACACTATTCTGGATGTTTATATAAAGGTATATACCTTTTAACATGTAATCCTTATAGCAGGCCTGAGAGAGAGTTATTTCTTATCTGGCGAGGCAGCTGTCCAAGTATCCAGAATTTTTAACTGTTCTATGTGCCTCTGTGCAGAAATTGTTTTGTTTGCAAACATGGGTCTCCATAACCGAGACACTATTTGCATATTTTTAAGTTAAATTTTTTTTTTACATCTTTATTGGAGTATAATTACTTTACAATGGTGTGTTAGTTTCTGCTTTATAACAAAGTGAATCAGTTATACATATACATATGTTCCCATATCTCTTCCCTCTTGCGTCTCCCTCCCTCCCACCCTCCCCGAGCTGATCTCCCTGTGCTATGTGGCTGCTTCCCACTAGCTATCTATTTTACGTTTGGTAGTGTATATATGTCCATGCCACTCTCTCACCTTGTCACAGCTTACCCTTCCCCCTCCCCATATCCTCAAGTCCATTCTCTAGTAGGTCTGTGTCTCTATTCCTGTCTTAAACCTAGGTTCTTCTTGACATTTTTTTTTCTTAAATTCCATATATATGTGTTAGCATACGGTATTTGTCTTTCTCTTTCTGACTTACTTCACTCTGTATGACAGACTCTATGTCTATCCACCTCATTACAAATAGCTCAATTTCGTTTCTTTTTATGGCTGAGCAATATTCCATTGTATATATGTGCCACATCTTCTTTATCCATTCACCTGATGATGGACACTTAGGTTGTTTCCATGTCCTGGCTATTGTAAATAGAGCTGCAATGAACATTTTGGTACATGACTCTTTTTGAATTATGGTTTTCTCAGGGTATATGCCCAGTAGTGGGATTGCTGGGTCTTATGGTAGTTCTATTTGTAGTTTTTTAAAGGAATTTTAAAAGTCACAAAAAGCAACCGTAGGGATTTCCCTGGCACTTTCACTGCAGGGACCCACCCTAGTTTGGGAACTAAGATCCCGCAAGCCTCGCAGACTGGCCAGAAAAAAAAAAAAAAGCAACCTTAAGTAAATTAACCCTGGTAATGCTGCCTTTTCTTTGACTCCTTTAATATGTTTTCATAGTATATGTGAAAGTTTTTAAAAGAAAGCTTTTTAACACATCAATAAACTTTTACAAAATAAGATGAAACAAAAACATAATTGTTGGAAATTATTCTAAGCCATATATTTTATTTATGAGGATACAGTATGACTAGAAAGTACTTTTTAAAATGTCCTATGTTAAAAATAACAGAATGATCATTTTTATAAAACATTTTGGTGACTTTAGATCACAATCGTATACATGCCACAGATGTCCTACATGCTGTTTGGTATCTGACAACACGGCCAATTCCTGGTTTACAGCAGATCCACAATGATCATGGAGCGGGAAATGAAACAGGTACTTCCTTCTATAAATCTTTCCTTTAATTATTTGATTAGGAATAATAAATCATACTATCTCATTTCATTATCTCTGTTCTCTTAAAAGTTTTATTAAGTAAACTTTGGTATATATAAAGGACTATGTAAATTTTGAAGAATAATGACATGCAAATTAGGAAACCCACTACCCGTCTTAAAAGTGAGGTTAAGATTCAGTACTACTCAACCTACCATGTTTCTTTTCTGTGTCCCACAGTGCTGCCTTCTTCACTGAGGTAGCCAATATCCTGAATATTATGATAATCATTTATTTGCTTTTCTTTCAATTCTTAGTTTTTTTGTTTTAGGTGTATCATGTAAATTTAAAATATATGACATTCCCAACAAAAGTGGACATGTTTAGAATCTTCATAGAATCTTCCTCTTTCCTCTAGTTTCCAATTATGGGTTCCTCTGAGCCCTCACTGGCAGTACCCTTGACAGCAGTTTTCTACCACCAGCCTGTTCAAGATGATTTAAGTATTCCCTAAGGCAATGCCTGTTTTCTCTTCCATGCACTTTACTTCCTCCTGAGTTCTTACTAGCAATGCTATAAGTCCTTATACACAATATTATGGAATCAAGTATGTGTAGAAGACAAAGCTTTCTTTGGGAGACCAAGTAGCTGTTGAAATGTAAAATTGTGGTAGAAACAAAGACTATAAGGACTATGGGATGTGCTGCCTTATTCTGATTGCAATGGAGAATTAATAGAAAAAAAAATGATGACACCAAAAGTATAAGCAACAAAAGCAAAAATAAACAAGTGTGACTACATCAAACTAAAAAGCTTCTACACAGCAAAGGAAACAATTTAAAAAATGAAAATGCAACCTGCAGAATGGGAGAAAATATTTGCAAACCATATACTGGGTAAGGGGTTAATATCCAAAATACATAAAGAACTTGTACAACTCAATAACCAAAAAAAATCCAATTTTTAAAAATGGGCAGAGAAACAAAATAGACATCCAAATGTCCAACAGGTACATGAAAAGGTACTCAGCCTCACTAATCATCAGGGAAATGTAAATCAAAACCACAATGGGAGGCTTCCCTGGTGGCGCAGTGGTTGAGTCCACCTGCCGAGGCAGGGGACGTGGTTTCGTGCCCCGGTCCAGAAAGATCCCACATGCCGCAGAGCGGCTTGGCCCGTGAGCTATGGCCGCTGAACCTGCGCGTCCGGAGCCTGTGCTCCGCAACGGGAGAGGCCACAACAGTGAGAGGCCCGCGTACTGCAAAAAAAAACCACAGTGGGATATCACCTCACACTTGTTAGAATGGCTGTCATCAAGAAGGCAAGAGGTAAGTCTTGGGCAGGATGTGGATATAAGGGAACACTTGTGCACTGTTGAAGGGAAGGTAAATTGGTTCAGCCACTGTGAACAACAGTATGGAGATTCTGATTCCTCAAAAAAATAAAAATAGAACTATCATATGAATTAGCAATTTCTGGGTATATATCCAAAGGAAATGAAAGCAGAAGTTTAAAGAGATATACACACTCCCATGTTTATTGCATCATTATTCACAATAGCCAAGACATGGAAATCACTTGTCTGTCAATGGATGAATGGATGAAGAATGTGTGTGTGTGTGTGTGTGTGTATACACACACAACGGAATATTATTCAGCCATGAGAAAGAAGGAAATCCTGTCATTTTCAACAACATGGATGGGCTTGAGGGCATTATTATGCTAAATGAAATGTCAGACAAATACTTTATGATATCACTTATATATGGAACCTAAAAATGTTGAACTTGTAAAAACAGGCCATGGGTGAGGGAATTGGTGATATGTTGTTTAAGGGTACAAACTTGGAACTAGTAGATAAACAAGTTCTGGAGAGCTAATGCACAGCATAATGATTATAGTCAACAGTACTATATTACAAAGCTCAAAGTTGCTGAGAGACTAGATCTTAATTGTTCTCGCCACAAAAAAGAAATGATAATTATGTGGTGTAGTGAGGGGTTAGCTAACGCTCCGGGTGGTAATCATATTGCAACATACAAATGTATCAAATCAACACCTTGTATACCTTAAATTTACACAGTGCTTTGTGTCAATTATATTTCAATTAAAAAAAAAGAAATGAAATGACACGTTTAGAGTTTTAATGAATGGTTAGAGAACCAGATAGCTAAAAGATTCCTTAATTTTTATAGTAGTACGATCATAACTACTGAAAACATAATCCAAAGTCTGATCCTGAAGTTACCTGAAATACAATTCAAGTTGAGTTCATGGCCTCACTAAGCCTCTTATGTTAGAACTACGGTATTGATTGGGAAAGAAAGGACCCTGATAACTGGAAGGGGAATATTTGAGTAGATTTCAGTAAATCTGATTACCCTGAACCCCTCAAATCTTGCTGTACCTCCCTGCTGAGAAACAATCATTTCTCCTTGTGTTGGTTGCCTGAAGACCTTGTAACAACCTCACCTGAGATTCTTGACTTGTAGGGGAATGTTATTTCACCTCTAAATCCAGTCCCACCACCTCTCATTTCTTTGTGATCCATAATTAAACTCATATCTGCCAGGATCTAAGTCTGAACACCAGAATAATTTCCTAAATTTATATTGGCAGAAACCTGAAGAACATATGTGGGAATGGATTTAAAGTGTTACAGCAAGGGAAAGGAAGGTAATGGTTGATCATTCTGAATTTATTGATATAGGTGTACCTATTAGAGATTCTGGATTCAGGACATTAGCTTGAGTGTTCGGCAGTGGCCCTAACAGTTTGCTCCATTCATTGTCTGAAATCTAGGCATTAAGAGAAATTGAGGTGTCACAACTTCCTGATACACTGTGGAGGAAGGAATTCAAAGGCTTACACTGATAAGATACTGAAATGGATTGGTCATGTAGTCTTCCCACCCATACCTAACCATGTCCCTCAGAAGTGTCCCCCTTCATCAGTGTTGAGAAATACATTGCAACGCTAACTCCTGGAGGGTAAACTACCACACTGGCCCACCAATCATAGTAGGGGCTTACGGAATTTAGATGATAAAAGGACTTTTGGCCTGGGTCCATCTCATAGTGGTAGTTCCCTGAACCCACCCATTTTTGGAATGCACAGTTGGAATAAACATATTTAGCAACTGGCAGAATCTCTCCATTAATTCCTTGATCTCTGCAGAGAGGACCATCATGGTAGGAGGGGTCAAGTGAAATCTCTTGAAACTGCCTCATTCTAGCAAAATAGTGAACCAAAGCAGTACCTTATTTCTGGATGGACTGCAAAATTAGTGCCACCATCAAATACTTAATAAATGCAGGAGTGATGATTTCCATCACATTGCTATTTGACCTGTGGTACTTTAGCTTTTACACAAGATGAATGGATCTTGAAAAATGATGGTGGATTATTCTAAACTTCATCAGGTGGTGACTCCAGTTGTCACAGCTGTTCCAGATACGAATTTTTGAATAAGTCAACCCTACTCATCCTATTTGGTACACAGCTGTTAATCTGGAGAAATGTTTCTTTTTTTATACCTGTTAGCAGAATCCACAAGAAGACATTTACTTTCTCATCTGGCAGGCATAGCAGTACACTTTCATCATCCTAGTTCTGGGCTATATCAAGTCTCCCATTCTGTTATAATCTAGCCTAGTCCCATAAGGTATCAAAGTGGTCCAGTATAATGACCAGATAATGCTGAATAGCTCTACTGTGCAAGATGTAGCAAATATCCTAGATACCTTGATAAGAGTGCCAGAGGAAGAGAAATGAGAGAACTTGCACGAAAATTCAGAGATTTGCTACCTCAGTGAAGTTATTAGGAATCTGGTGGTCTAGGATACGTTGAGGTATCCTCTCCAAGGTTAGGGACAATGATTTTGAATTCTCTACCTAGAGTGTTCTTTGGATTCTAAAGGCAAATTTACAATATCTCGATACTGCTGCTCCAACCCATGAACTCTAAGGCTATGAATTTTATGTGCAACTCAGAGCAGGAGAATCATGTGAGGCAGTTTCAGGGTAGTGTAAGCTGCTTGGACACTTGGCAATATGACCCTCAACACATCCAGCAGTTTTCAGCGTGTCTTTGGCAGGTAGGGATCCTCTGTGGAGTTATAGAAGATCACTACAAGGGAATCATAGTATAAATCCTTAGGATTTTGAGGCAGTGCCCATCCTTCTTCCTCGGATAACTGTTCTTTTTGTAAAACAGCTGCTAGATTGTTACTGGGCTCTGATAGAGTTTGAATATTAGACCATGTGCACTGTTACCACATGACCTGCCTGTCATAAACTTGGGCCCTCTGACTCTCCTAAGTTGGCATGTACAGTAGCACTCAGTCATCAAGAGGAAATATTAAATACAAGGTTAGTTTTGAGCTGCCCCTGAAGGAACAGGAGACTCCAAATACGAACTCAGATTCCTATGGCAGCTATTGCTAACACGCTGGCACTCTTCCTTAATCCATATGGCTTCATGGGGAATTACCCATGACCGGGTGACTGAAGGAGAAAAGACCTGGTTTCTAGATTGTTTTGTCCCATATACCAGTCAGTACCTCCTGAAAGTGGATGACTACAGCTTTATAGACTCTCAAAGGTATCCTTTGAAGGATAAAAAGGGGAAGGTAAATCCAATCAGTAGGCAGAACATCAGGCAGTAAATCTGCTTGTTTATTTGGCCTAGAGAGAGAGATGACCAGGAGAAAGGATCTACACAGATACATGGCCCGTGGGTAATAGCTTGCTTGGATACTTAGAGTTTTAGAAGGAAAAAGATTGGAAAATTGGTGATAAGGAGTTCTGGGAAAGAGATTTGTGGCTAGACTTCTCAGAGTGGAGGATATGTGTTTCCCATGTGAATGCTTACTGTAATGGTTGATTTTATGTGTCAACTTGGTTGAACCATGGTGCTCAGACATTTGGTCAAATATTTTTCTGGATGTTTCTGTAAGGCTGTATTTTAGATGAGATTAACTCATCAGTGGATTTTGAGTAAAGCAGATTGCTCTCCATAATGTGGGTGGGCCTCATCCAATCAGTTGAAGGCTTTAATAGAACAAAGACTGACTTCCTCCAAGAAAGAAGGAATTCTGCCTGCAGACAGCCTTCATACTTGAACTGCAGCATTGACTCTTACCTGGTTCTTCAGTCTGCTAGCCCATACTGCAGATTTTGGACTTGCCATCCCCCATATTCACATGAGCCAATTCCTTAAAATCTCTCTCTCTCTCTTTCTCTCTCTCTCTCTCACACACACACACACACACACACACACACACTCTCACACACAAACACACACACTGTTGGTTCCACTTCTCTGTACAACCCTAACTAATACACTTCCCAAAGAGCATTCCCTGCAAAAGAGGCTGTCAATAATCAAGTAGTCAAAATGACCTCTTCTCTTGATTATCAATCAGACTCTTTTCCTTAGCTACTCCCGTTTTCATTTGATGGGCTTATAAACACAATAGCCAAGATGGCAAGAATGGAGATTATGTATGGGTTTAGCAACATGGACTTCCTCTCACTGAGGCTGACCTGACCCTGGCTTCTGTTGAGTGCCCAGCTTGGCAATAGGAGAAACCAATGGTGAGCCCTTGATCTAGCACCATTCCCTGGGGGAATATCCAGTCATCTATCTGGTAGTAGTAGGTTGATTATATTGGATCCCTTGTCTTATAGAAGAGACAACTTTTGTTCTCACTTACTCTGTGTATGGATTTACTTTTACTGTCTATAGTGCTTCACCATCACCATCTATGAACTTAGTGAATGCCTTATTCACCATTGGCTTCTTATATACAGTACTGCATATCAAGGAACTCATTTTTGCCTCAAAAGATTGTTGCACGGGGCTCATGCTCACAGAATTTACTGATCTTTTCATGAACTTTGTCATCCCACAGCTGGCCTGAGAGAATGACATACTGAAGACTCAGTTGGGGCACCTGTTAGGTGAAAACATTTTGTGGGGCTAAGGTGCTGTCCCACAAAATGTGGTTTATTTTCTGAACCAGTGACCAATATATGGTACCATTTCTCCTATTTCAAGAATACACAAATCTGTGAATCAAAGAGTGGGATTAGGAGGGTTTTTTCTGTTACCTCAAACGATCCACTTAGAAAATTTTTGCTTCTCCCCCAACCCCCACCAAAACAAACAAAAACTTGGCTTACACACCTTAGTTCCCAAGGAAAAATGCTTTCAATAGAGGACACATAAAAGGGAAACTGTAAACTGAGACTGACATCTGGCCACTTTGTGTTCTCCATGCCTTTGAACCAGTAGACAGGAGGAGGATTCTGTACAAGGTCAGGTGATTGATCCTGTCTGATCCTCATTATCAAGAAAAAATAGGGTTCCTACTACACATGGGAGGATGTATGTTAGGAACCCAGGGGATTCTCTGACCTTTTTGGTACTCCTATGTCCAGTGACAAAAGATAATGAAAAACTGCAGTAATCCAGTGCCATAAGGGTCACTAATAGTACAGAACCCTGAAAGTATGGGTCATCCCACTGCGCAAAGAACCATAATCAGTAGAGATGCTGGCTGAGCAGAAAGGGAATGAGGGATGGGTAGTGAAATAAGAAAATGATTGAATCCCAAACACAGCTATGTGACCAGTCACAGAAATGAAGTCTATAATAGCCATGTATTTTCCTCATTGCTTTGATATATATTGATATTTATTTTATATATTAAGCATTTTTTTCTGCCTCTTTCTCACTCTTCTACCAGTCATTATGCAGTTGATGGAAATTTGGGTTCTTTCCACTTTTGGGGTGTTATGAATAATGCTGCTATGAATATTCTACCAGCTTTTGTGTGGGTATATGTTTTCATTTCTCTTGGCCATATACCTAGTTTTATGGAATTACTGGGTCATAAGGTGACTCTGTGGTTAACATTTGGAGGAACTGCCAAACTATTTTCCAAAGTGGCTGCACTATTTTACATTCCCACACACAACGTATGAAGGTTCCAATTTCTTGTTATTATCTATCTTTTTGATAGCCATTCTAGTAGGTGTGAAGTGGTATCTCATTGTGGGTTTTTAGATTCGCATTTCCCTAATAGCTAGTGACATTGAGCATCTTTTCATGTTGTTATGGGCCATTTGTAAATCTTCTTTGTCCATTTAAAAATTTGGTCATTTGTCTTTTCATTACTGAGTTGTAGAAGTTCTTTATATATTCTGGATACAAGTATCTTATTAGATTTATGATTTGCTATTTCCTCACATTGTGTTGTCTTTGCACTTTTTTGATGGTCTGTTGAAGCACAGAAGCTTTTAATTTTGATGAAGTTTAATTTATCTTATTTTTTCTTTCATTACTCATGCTTTTGGTGTCATATCTAAGAAGGGTTTGTGTAACTCAAGGTCATGAAGATTTACCATGTTTTCTTCCAAGAGTTTCATAGTTATAGCTAGCTCTTAAGTTTAGGTCTAGGATCCATTGGAGCTAATTTGGGGGGATGAAATAAGGAAGAGGTCCAACATTCATTCTTTAGCACATGGATATCTAGTTGTCCCAGCACCATTTGTTGAAAAATTTTCTTTATATATTCTGTACATGGTTGGCTCTTAAATGTTATGAAATCAGTTTCTACCTTTTAAGATGTGAGCATTAAATGAAACATGTATGAATGTGCCTTGCATCACACAGGGCATAGTTGGCTCTCAACGAGGTCTTGGCACGCTTGTCCAAAAGCAATTGACCGTATATGTGAGGATTTATTTCTGGACTCTCAATTCTATTCCATTGATCTATGTGTCTATCCTATGCCAGTACCACGCAATCTTTGTTACTAAAGCTTTGTAGTAAACTTCAAAATTATTCTTCTTCCTCAAGATTGTTTTGGCTAATCTGGATCTCTTGCATTTCCATATGAATTTTAGGGCCAGCTTATATATCTCTTGTACCAAAAAAGCCAGCTGGGATTTTGGTAGGGATTGTGTTGAACCATAGATCATTTTGGGGAGTATTGCTATCTTAACAATATTAAGTTCCCTGAACCATGAACATGGGTATTTTTCTACTTATTTAAGTCTTCTTTAATTTCTTTCAACAATATTTTTTAGTTTTCAGAATACTGGTTCTGCACTTCTTTTGTTAAATTTATTCCTAAGTATTTTATTCTTGTTGATGCTAGTGTAAATGGAATTGCTTTCTTGGGTTCATTTTCTGATTATTCATTCCTAGTGTGAAGAAATAAAATTGATTTTTTGCATATTGATCTTGTACCCTGCAACCTTTATGATCTCATTTATTAGTTCTAAGTTTTCCAGTGGATTTTTAAGGATTTTTCTGTATACAATCATGTCATTTACAAATAGAGGTAGTTTTACCTCCTCCTTTTCAATCTGGATGCCTTTTACTGAGGCCTGCTTTTATTTTATTTAATTTTTTAAAGATTTTTTTTTTTGATGTGGACCATTTTTAAAGTCTGTATTGAATTTGTTACAATATTGCTTCTGTTTTATGTTTTGGTTTTTTGGCATGTGGGATCTTAAGCTCCCCTATCAGGGATTGAACCCGCACCCCCTTCATTGGAAGGCGAAGTCTTAACCACTGGACTGCCAGGGAAGTCCCGTGAGGCCTCTTTTTAAATGAGATCTACAGTAGTTATGTTTAGTTGTCCTTGCCATCTATTTTCTTTTTTATAGTACTAATTTTTATACTACTAATGTTAAGTATATACAAACTAATGTATTAAGATCCTAATATGTCAATTCTAAGTAATTATTGAGTTTAAAAGGATTTTTTGGCCATTTTTGGTATTTTATGTATATATTTTAAATTCTAGGGGAAATACAGAACGCATATAATGCAGGAAAAATTGAAGTTATTGACTCTGATATTGGTAATTAAAATCTTATCAGAATTAAATATATCTTTATCCATACATTTAACTGTCTTGTTTTTGCTTTTTATAATTATTTTTTAAAGTAACTCTAGTGTGGGTAATTCTAAAACTCAATTTAGATACAAAATATAAACAGCATGAAAATAATTAGGTATCTTTATAATGATCAATAGTGTGTGTTAAAGTCATTATGTTAAAACATTCTTGTGATTGCAGATATTGAGTGAACTAAATTATGATAAAGTCCTTTTGGACTTTGACAAGCCAGGGCATTATTCTGAGTTTCCACTGGTGAACACACCAATGAAATTTAGTATCTCTCTAATATCTTTGTGGTTTTATTTGCTGTCTACTCTCAATATAGTTTATTATTTCCTTCTTAATACTTTAAGATCCCTTTAGCAAAAACAATCTAGTGACTATCTAAATGGAGACAGCCACCCAATTACAAAAAAGGAAGAAACAAATGTAAGATATTAAGGACACCAAAAGCACAGTGCTGATAGTGAAAACACTGTTTCTAACTAGAAGATAAAAAGAGTTATATTGACTGAGTCATTCCTCAGTTTTCCATGCCTTTTCAGTTTTCATAGTTCTTCTTTACAGTATTTTATAAGGGGCTTCATGGAAGGAAAAAGAAGAGGAAGAAGGGTTGTAGTCAGGGTTACAAATGAAAGGTAATCTATCTGGATAAGATTTGAAAAGCATCTATGTTGAATCGCTTACTTTGTTAATATATTAAATTCCTAAGTCTCTATACTATTTCATGAAATGTTATTCTCCAGGTTGGTTTTTCCTGTTACCCCGGCCATTATATCTAACCATTAAATAACAAATGTTTAGAAAATCAGAGGTTTGGCTTTTTTATTTTTATTTTTTAAATGCACACTTCTCCAACACATTTATTTCTTTAAAGGAATGGATTTTGAAGAGAAAAAACATGGGGCAGAGAGGTATGGAATAGAAAATACAAATGTAAGCTCTTTTGCTAATTGCTTTATGACCACAACAAACTAGTACAGAGAATGCCCTGTACAAAACAACACAATAAAGATCGAGGTATTCCCTTAGGCAAAGCTGAAGATTTCAGTCTCTTGGTATTTGGAATTTAGGTTGCAGTCCTTATTTTTGGACGGATCACTGGGTGTGTGGCACAGTCCATGCTTTTAACCAGATTTGAACAGGAGAATGGCCACTTGGCCCAGGTAGAAGTAGATGAAGTGTTTGGTTTCATGTGTCACATAAATACCGAAGTTCCTCCCCACGATGCAATGCCAGGTGGGGTTATACTTCTTGTCAAACTGCTTCTTGATATGGGCCGCAATGTCCTTCTCTATATTGTATTTCTCCAATGCCTGAGTAGCACACTCCACCGAGCCCTGTTGCATCTCCTCCGACATATCGGCATTTTTGATCACAGCCTTTCGGTCACGCATGGTTACCTAAGAGCAGGGTCTGGCCCACTGCGACGGTCTCCTGGGGGAGGGCCTGGCGAGGCTCAGACCCTTTGAGAGTAGCGATCCCTACCGAAGCCACGGTGCATCTATCAGAGGTTTTAAAAATTATCACGAGCTTGAGTAACAGCATCATGAGAATCCTGTCATGTCCTGTAAAGTGAGTGACTTCAGGGTCGTGTTTAACACTATTCCTCTCTAGTAGCATGTATGTTGGAAATAGTATACTATTTTATGTCCATGTTTACAAATAGAGTCTATTTCTTAGGTAAGTCAACAAGTAAGATAAATAATGATATCACCTGTGGGAATCTCCTTCTTAGCCTCCTTGTGAGGTTATTATGTGTAATGCTGGTTTATTTTGCTTTTTCCTCAGATTCTAATGGTAGAATTAACCCTGGGCGAATTGCTTACATTTCTTCGAGGAGTTGCTGTATTCCAGATGAGAGCTATGGCTGCCTGTCTTCAAACATTCCTGCATTGGAATTGATGGCTCTGTACGTGGCAGCTGCCATGCATGATTACGACCACCCAGGGCGGACAAATGCATTTCTAGTGGCTACAAATGCCCCTCAGGTAGGAACTACTTTTTCAGAAAGTTTAAGGAGTGGTTCTGAAATTTTACAGCCATTCTGCATTTCACTTTGGAAACCATTCTTCAGTTGAATCATTTGGCCGTTGGATAATAACACACGGCAGTGATATGACATGTGCTTGTGCTGAAGAATTAGGGAAAAATCATCTTCCGCTGGAAAATAAATAAAATGTTCCTGAAAGAGTAATTCGCTACTTTTATGAAATTCTGGAGTCTTCGCTGTCAATATCTTTGCCTTTGATCAAATTGATAAGACTTTGACTACATGTAAGACTTACTCTTCCTTCTAGCAAGATCCTTCATATGCCTAAAAGCTATAATGACTGAGAACTGTTATTATTTTTGTTGTTGTCCTCTTTTTTTCTCTAAGACATACCATAATATGCAGTCTCTTAGGTCTGCATATATTCATATATGTAAAAAATCTTCTAGTACATTATTTTTGTATTCAGTACAGCTGATAAGGTGCAAGATTCCTTTAGGGTCACAATTTGCATAAGAGGTAGGAGTCCCCAACAAACGGATATTGTAATTGCGATGACTTTAAACATTAGGACTTGGAACTAGATACAGTCAGCCCTCCATATCCAGGGTTTCTGCCTGCATGGATTCGATCAACTGCAGATCAAAAGTATTTGAAAATTTAAAAAATTCCAGAAAGTTCCAAAAAAAGCAAAACTTGGAATTTGCTGCACACTGGCAACTATTTACATTGTATTAGGTATTATAAGTAATCTAGAGAAGATTTAAAGTATACAGGGGATGTGCGTAGGTTATATGAAAATACTACATCATTTTATTAATAGACTTGAACATCTGCAGGGGTCCTAGAACCAATTCCCTGCAGATGCTAAGGGATGACTATTGGTTTTAAGCAGAATTTAGTGTGGTTGTGAATTTTTGTTTAGGCTGGTGATTCCTGAAATGTCAGCTTTGTATTTCTGCCTGCCTGCCTTACAAAGAGCAAGTTGTCAATGATTGTTTGCTGAATTCATCTTACTTCCTCACTTTGTTGCTCTGTGTTCAAAACTCAGTTCTGATTCTTTCATCTTTTATAGCCATTCTCTGTGTTCCTTTTCTCATTTCTCTGACACACTCCCACTGCTTAAAATATAGGAGATAGATTCTCTACCCAGAACAAGAATAGGATTCAGAGAGAGAGAGAGAGATTAAAAGTGCTATGTAAAAAAAAAAAAAAGTGCTATGTAATTCATTTTCTCCAGTTAGACTTCATCTCTTCATAGCTCATGATTTCCACAGGTAACTTTTAAATGAATTTCAATCTAGATATTAATATTTTTCCACTTTCTAAGAATTGCTTTGGGAGAAATTTCCCACTAAGGAACACATTTCCTCATTTGCAGTCCCATTCTGCAAGAACCAGATGCCCGTTTTCTCTAGCCTAGCACTTCACAATCCTAGTCCTATGGCAAGTCACAGACCTGGGCAGTAGTGGTACAGTGGAAAAAGTACTGGTCTTCGGATTGAGAGACCTGAGTTTAATTTCTGGTTACCTACTATTAGCTGTGTGACATTAGGCAAGTAACCCTTATCTTTCTGAACCTCAAAATATGTACCTGATATGACTAAAAGAGATAACATTTGGAAAGTTTTCTACTGAATCAGATTATCATGTAGACAGAAATTATTTACTATTCTACTCCACCCTCTGCTTTCATTCTCTCTTTATTAGCTTTGAGTATAGGTGAGTCAGACTTGTTTATTACCTCTTCTTCAAGGATATTACAAGTTAGTGAATACTAGTGTTGTCTTGCATGCAGATAATTGAAAACAATGACACATGAATGTAATTTATATAAGTTGTATACTCAAAACTGTTGTCCTGATCAAAATACAAACATGAAGTCTGGACTCAATCAGTAACAATGTGTTATTTCTAAATTCTCATTGTTAAGGACTGCCAAGAGATGAAGCAATGGAAAGGGCTGGACTGGAAAGGAAATTGATCAGAGTTCAGCTATGAAAAAGTGTAGCCTTTTACCTAGTCTCCTTGCTTACTTCCTGCTCCCCTTCAGTCTGGTTTCAACACATAGCAGCCAGAGTGGCCCTGTTTAAACGTGCATTACATCACTCTCTGTTCCAAGCCCTCACTCCTAGTAAAAGACAGTCATTACAGTGGCTCAGAAGGCCCTACACCATTTAGACCCCAGTAATTCTCCTTTTTAAATTCACTCAGATCTAGCCTCACTGGCCTCCTTGCTGTTTCCTTCCATGTGCTGGCACACTCCCTTTCTAAGAACCTGGTCAGTTTCTGTTCTCTCTGCCCAGAGTGCTCTTTCCCCAGACATATATTGGGTTAGCCAACAAGTTCATTTGCGTTTTTCCATAACATCTTACAAAAAACCCTAACGAAGTTTTTGGCCAACCCAATATATAGCTCACTTTGTCACTTCCTTCCACCTGAAATTTCAAAAGCCCCTCCCTGGCACTCATTATGTTCCTCCCCTGATCATAACAATGGTCATTCAGCATACTCTGTATTTTGCTTGTGTATTTTGTTTATTCCATGCCTCTCAGAGGAGTATAAGTTTCCAAGAGGGCAGGGATTTTTATCTCTTTTATTCCCTAATACCTAGAATGGTGCCTAGCACACAGAAGGCATTCAGTAAAAATTTGTTGAATGTTGAAGGATCCCTAATTTCTTTGCTCTGCAGGACCGCTAAGCTTGTCTGAAATACACTCCGTTGTTCCCAAAGTGATGAAATTCTTGAGACCTTCTTCAGCTAGTGCCTGTGAGATAAGGACTCTTTTATGAAAGCCTGAGGCCTAACCTGTTTATTAGGTAATAAAGCAGTCTCTCTCATCTTAGGAAGCTCAATAGGTCTAATCAGGCCATAAATAGTGAAAGATATTATTGCTCTGGTATATGATAAAAAGGGACAATAGTGTATATCACCACCAACTGGATCAAGCATTCTTCATTCTCATGGTAAGAGAAGTGTGTGGGAAGACTTAGGAAGATTATTTTGAATCCTTGCCATGAGAGAAGGGGAAACATTTAGTCAGCTTTATCCTGGAGGGATGTCAGTATTAAAATTCTAAGAGATTTCTGAGCTATTTCCAAATGAATAGTTGGCTGAAAGATGGAGATTAGTGACTGAGATGTTAGAGTTTGCAGAATATTTTGATTTGGGGTAAAAGTAAACAAAACTTTAAGAATTGTAGATCTGAGACAGTCATAAATGTTTGTCCTCCCAAATATAGATCAAGATGGTGACTAAACAAGTACATTTTTCTCCTTTTCCTCCTGATCAAAATATTAGTAAGGGATGAAACTCATTACAACAGAGAGGAGTTGGTGGGAGGATATTATCACCAGTAGGTTAAAGAATTTCATACTGTTTCTGGAAAATGAAAAACATGTGGGCAAATATTATGAGATTAAAGTATACTAGAAGGGGGCTTCCCTGGTGGCACAGTGGTTGAGAGTCCGCCTGCCGATGCAGGGGACACGGGTTCGTGCCCTGGTCCGGGAGGATCCCACATGCCGCAGAGCTGCTGGGCCTGTGAGCCATGGCCGCTGAGCCTGCGCGTCCGGAGTCTGTGCTCCGCAACGGGAGAGGCCACAACAGTGAAAGGCCCGCGTACCGCAAAAAAAAAAAAAAAAGTATACTAGAAGGGAGCTGAGGCCTAAGTGGAACCCTAGAGACTTCTGATGCAATTTGCCTTTGTCTGCTCTACACACACACACCTCCCATATAACACACACCACACACCTTTAAGCAAAGCTACTGTATTTACTGCATTTACTTCCAGGCAGAAAACACATCTCTTAGATATTGAAGAAAATGGCCAGGAGAGATTTAGTACTCCAGAGTAAATCCTTCTCATTTTTGAAATCACACTGGTGATTCTAAAGCAAAACCTGCTAGGTAAACAGGCCCCATCCATGTTTACAGGATTCCTACTCATCCTTCCCAATTAAAGAGACTCAGCAATAAAACATACACAAGGCTATTCAATGCATACTATGAATATTATTGAACAAAACAGGCAAAAAAAATATTCTGCCCCCATGGAACTTACATTCTAGTAAAGCAAGAAAAAACAAATAAGTGTGTGTGTGTAAAAGACAGAGAGATGATTATGACATAAGTGCTAGTAAAAAAGTAAAACGGGAAGAGATAGTGCTGGCATAAAAGGATTATTTTCATGTTAGAGTTCTGTATCCAGCTAAGCTACAGTTGAGTGTTAAGAGCAAAATAAAGAGTCTCAGGTATGCAAAGATTTTTAAAAATCATGTTCCATCCATCCTATCTGAGAAAGTTACATAAAAATGTGTTTTAGCAAAACAAGGGTGATAACTAAGACAAAGGGTCTTAGAAGATAATGGGATTACCAGAAATTTTAGAACCCAGAATTTGAGAGTAAAGGAATCCCCAGATGACACCTGTTCATCAAGACTATTTCTTTAAAGAGAAGTACTTCTTTAAAAAAGAGGCTTCATTGTTTTCTACTGCACCTAATTTGTTTACTGCCTCTACTGGATTTTTTTTTAAGTTAGGAATATTAATTTTTTTTAATGAAAACAGCCTTTCTTAATCCAAGATTTTTCATTCAGAAAAATTAAAATACCTTCTTTAATCTTATGACTATGACCTAGAGATTTTTCTGTTTCCTCCTTTTTCTTGTGTTTCAAAAGGAGACATTTGTTCACATTTGTCATAGTCTTCCTGTTTGATCAAAGTCTTTATGTCTGATGGGTTTTTGTTAAGATTAATTACGTCAGAGTTTGTATTAAACCCCTTTTCAAATCTTTTTGATTCAGAGAGGGTAAAAGTAAACTTTATGATCAACTAATTTGCTTTGCCATGTTAGAGAAGTATTTGCTTGTGGAGATAAGGATGGGATCCATAACTAGAGAAAGCAGGTAGCAAGTTGCTTTAGCAAAATTCAGAGGATGTTAAGTTACTGCAGCTCTAAATTAGGGGGGAACTGTCCTCCTTTTCTAGTTGTCATGGCGCTCTCAGTAAAAGCCAGCTGAGGCTTCATTATCTGTTTTACCTGGAATGTTTTCCTCACAGAGTTTAAGCTTGGCTTGTTGCTCTATGTGCAAGCTTCCAGTATTCTTCTAAAGCAGAATTTGCCTCCTTACTGCTCCATGATTCTTGCCTCCACTCAGCCATGAGGTAGAGAGTTGACTAGGGTCCAGCAGGGGACTCCTTCTACTTACTCTCCAGGTGGGTTTTCCCTTCTTATGCAATGACTTAGATGGCCTTTCCTCAATCCATTCCCACTTTTACCATGTCTTTAAAGCTTCTAGTATAGTGAGTATATCTAGATTCTAATATTGACTCAGATTCTTTTGGTCCCCATTTTATATTTCTTTGGTAAGGTCAAAGGGTAATTTGGATGCTGCAGGAATTCTGAATTACTAATTTTTTTTTTTTTACTGATCTCACTAGCTGAGAGTTTAAGTCGGCTAGCTTTACAGGACACTCATTATACATTGTAATTTATTGAGCTGGGAGTTTGATTACTTCTTCATGAACAAAGCTATTCTGATAATTTATCAGTCTTTATTGGATTTAAGCATGAATTAGTTAAATCACAATTAAATGCAAGTTGACCCCTTAGGAAGTCTTTGAAGTTTCACATGTATGTTTTAATTTGATACGTATATTGTAATATGATTACCACCATAGCGATAGCTAACACCTCCATCACATCACATAATTAACTTTGTGTGTGTGGTAAGGACATTTAAGATCTAGTCTCTTAGCAGTTTTTTATTATATAATATAGTATTGTTAATTATAATCACAATGCTGTACACTAGATCCCCAGAACTTGTCTTCAGACTGCACATTTGTACCCTTAGACCACCATCTCCCAATTCCCCCACCCTCTGGTAACAACCTAGTTCTGCTGTATCTAGAGTTCAGTCTCAGATTATTTGTAAGTGATATCATACAGTATTTGTCTTTCTCCGACTTATCTCACTTAGCATAATGCTTTCAAGGTCCACCCATGGCAGGATTTCCTTCTTTTTCACAGCTAAAAAATATTGCATTGTGTCTATATATATTACATCTTCTTTATTCATCCATTGGTGGACACAGATTGTTTCCAGCCTTTTTATGACTCACTGCAAAGTTTAAATCATATCACTGCTAACATAAAAATAAATGATGTAGGGCTTCCCTGGTGGCGCAGTGGTTGAGAGTCCACCTGCCGATGCAGGGGACGCGGGTTCGTGCCCCTGTCCGGGAGGATCCCACATGCCGCGGAGCGGCTGGGCCCGTGAGCCATAGCCGCTGAGCCTGCGCGTCCGGAGCCTGTGCTCCACAACGGGAGAGGCCACAACAGTGAGGGGCCCGAGTACCGCAAAAAAAAAAAAAAAAAAATGATGTAAAAAAAAAATCAAATGGTAAGTATCTATGCTTAAATCTAGACTATAGCTAATTTTCACAAATATGTAAAACAATCTAATTAGGCTCAGAATATGCATCTTAACTGAGATTGTGCAGTATTTTTATCTGTCCTTTTCCATTAGACAGGAAGCTCTATGAAAATGGGGACGTTTTAATTTTTATACTCATCCGTTAGCACTGGCTATGAGAGTTCTTTTAATAATTACTATGCTTATTTAATAATTTTAAAAATTGCTTGCTTGTTAGAGATGGAAGAAGTTTTAAAAATTCTATATAATCCAGTGGTTTTTAAAATCTGTATTCCCAAATCCTAGACTACTGAGGTAGTACCTCAGGGTCTTCCACTAGAGTGAAGTGGAAAAAAAGTGAATAAATCTACACCACTTGAACCAGAGAATTTGTGCTTTTACCTGCTTGATACTTCTCTGACTCCCAGGCACTGTGTCAGTTGGGAGTATAGGATGTGCCCTTCTCATATTTGTGGGTCTCTGACTCACCACGCACAGTATTCCAGTCAGCATGTTCATTCCATGCTGGCTAAAGAACAGTAATATATCCCTAAACCTGCTCTCTCTGTCCCTAATGACTTTATTAACAGAAGCTTTATTTTAGAAGGTTCACTGATTTAATGAAGTTGACCTCAGATATCAACTTTACATCTCTTGGTAGGCAGCGTGGTGTCTGCAAAGATGAACTTTGGAGACAGATTACCCTTTCGCTTACTAGCTGTGAATGCTGGAAAGGTGTACCTTATCCTCTTTGCACTTGTCTACTCATTTATAAAATTATCAACCCTTCTTTACAGGTATTAACATGCCTGGCATGTAGTAGGTACTCATTGTATTCTTCCAACCTGATCCTAACTCTGTTTATTATTAAAGTTCAGTATCTTTGAGATGCCTGCCTCATTTTTCTTATTCCCTTTTAGGCAGTTTTGTACAACGACAGATCTGTTCTGGAAAATCATCACGCTGCATCAGCCTGGAATCTGTATCTTTCTCGTCCAGAGTACAACTTCCTTCTTAATCTTGATAATGTGCAATTCAAGCGCTTTCGTTTTTTAGTCATTGAAGCAATCCTTGCCACAGACCTTAAAAAGCATTTTGATTTCCTTGCTGAATTCAATGCCAAGGTTTGTTATGCAAATTAATTCCTGGTTTCAAAAGCAGAAATTATTGTCAGTGTTACTGACAAAAGTTATTTTTTTGTTTTGTTTTAAATTTTGAGAGTTTATTTGATCAAAAGCTGATTTGAATCAGGCAGCATCCAGTCTAACAGAAAGGAGCTCCAAGGGCCAGTATAAAATGAAAGACTTTTATAGGCACAAGGGGACAGGAAGTTATACTGGGCAAAAAAGCGGGTTGGTAATTGAAAAGTTACTTTTCTTTGGGGGATGGCCAGGTTCTATCAGTCAGATTACCTAACTGATTAGGCCATTCCAAAAGGTATTTTTTTAACATTAAGTTAGAATAAATCTGAAGTCATGAAGTCATGATAAGTCTGACATAATACAATATATATGCCAATATTTTAAAAAAATTATAGCATGTCCAAAAATACTATTGCTTGCTACATTTCCAATTATGTCAATTGAAGCTTTTAGGGACAGATTTGAGAAAGTTGTGCAGTGCCAAGTAAGGCATTTTATGAAGTTAAAGATGTGTTTCTAAGAAGCCAGTTATGCCTACTTTGCTTCACCTGTTTCCCTTTATATTATTAAGTGTTTAACTGACTGGTGTGGGTCTGGAGAAGTACGTGAGAATAAGGCACTCATTGAACTGCTGTTTATTGGGATTGCCCACTGCATGCAATCATCCTAGTGAAGAATAAGGAATGAGCAGATGGAAGTCCCTGTCCTCACTGAGCTCACATTCACTGTGGAATTGAGAATCACTGCCCTTGTGTGATGGTACTAATGGGAGCACGTTCTATCCCTCAGAAGTTCGGGTGAAAAAATGTTGAGAACCACTGCTTTAGATTCCTGAGGGAAGGATGCCCCACCTTCTGCAGGCAGGAAATCGTTTTCCTGATAACATTTGTGCCCTAAAGGAAGGTGTACCTTCAGGGTAGAAGAACAGGTATCAAAGGAGTACTAGATTCAACCTCCTGGAAGGAGACCTATATATGTCACTGTTGTGATATTGATAAAATGTTTATAAAAATCAGCAAGAAATTTGAAATTTCTTTAAACTTATTTCATCGCTGTATAGCTCTATTAACTTTTATTTTTATTTAATAAAAATTCACTTAAGTGCTTAAGTCAGAGTAAATAGAAGTTTTTATAGGTGAAAGATTATCTAGCCCAAAACTTTTGACTCTGTGTTCCTCAGAGATTTCTATTCTGTAGTCTCTCAGAAAAATGTCACGAGTGGGGCTCTAGACTACACAATTTCTTTCTTTTTTTTTTTTTTTGGGCCATGGGGCGAGGCTTGCGGATCTTAGTTCCCGACCAGAGATTGAACCCGGGCCACGGCAGTGAAAGTGCAGACTCCTAACCACTGGACAGCCAGGGAATTCCCTAGACTACACAATTTCAATCTAAACAGCTCACCTTTCTTTTAACTGTTTTCTGTAGTGGTGGTCTACATAAGAGTTCCTTTAACAAAACGGGTGGATGTCAGAGAATTCCCTGGTGGTCCAGTGGTTAGGACTCAGGGCTTTCTTGGCCGTGGTCCTGCTTCAGTCCCTGGTCGGGGAACTAAGATCCTGCAAGCTATGCAGCACAGCCAAAAAAAAGAAAAAAGAGGGGGGTAGATGCCAAAAACAATCTACCATCACAATAAAGTTCCAAAGCCACTGATCTGGCCTATTCACTTTATTTCTTACAAGAGGAAATTTGAGTTCTTGAAAAACATGGTAATTTGCCTAATAACTAGCATTTATTTAAATAACAATGTTAGCATTTACTATGAACTGTGAATTTTTCTTTGTTAATCCTCATGGCAATATGGCTAGATTAATATTTTTCCTATTTTATAGATGAAGAAAGGTGGACTCAAGGAACTTAAGTAATTTTTCCAGCATTATGCAATGAATTAGTAAATCATTCTGAGTCTGGATTTAAAACCATAGAGATTAGCTTGTAAGACTTGTGTTCTTTCAGCTATATAGCATGTTGTCTTTTACAGTTAGATCCTTAAGTGTTCCTTTTTGAGACAGAAATAGTTATAATTCTTATATGATTTGTTTTTGCATATACATATATACTTTATATTATATACGAATGTGTTAATGTACACAAATTACAATTTTCTCTGGTAATCACAAATATTGAAACCCATGGTTTGTTGTTCTGCTTGTACAGTGCTCTACTTCCATTGAAACAAAACCGTAAATGACACTTCAAAGGGAAATTTAACCCATAGAGGTACATGTTATGGCACAAACCAATTAAAAGAAGCATTTATTGAAATTCCTTCCTGTCCTTTGGACAGGAAACAGTTTTAAGACAATTTGGTAAAAACAAAAAACTGGGGAATTCCCTGGCAGTCCAGTGGTTAGGACTCCACGCTTTCACTGGAGTGAACCACTGAGGGCGTGGTTTCAAACCCTGGTTGGGGAACTAAGATACCACAGGCCGTGCGGTGTGGCCAAAAAAAACCCCCACAACAAAAAACTCCTGTGCCCTCAGCACCTAAAATAATTCTGTTTTTCCAAACTAGGCCAATGATGTAAACAGTAATGGTATAGAATGGAGTAATGAAAATGATCGCCTGTTAGTATGCCAGGTGTGCATCAAACTGGCAGATATAAATGGCCCAACAAAAGTTCGAGACTTGCATTTGAAATGGACAGAAGGCATTGTCAATGAATTTTATGAGCAGGTAAGTTGAAACATTAGATTGGTGGGACTTTTAGATTGGTGGACTTTTCTGCCATCTGAAGACACTACCCTTTGGGTTTGGATAGCTACATTAAATGCTTGAAATGAGTTGCTTTAACCAAAAATGGGTTGCATTTGCTCTGGTCTTAATATTTTCTCAGCTCCTTTGCCTTTGTTTCTAAAATTTAAAAACAGGGAGTTCCCTGGTTGTCCAGTGGTAAAAGAACCTGCCTTACAACGCAGGGGACGTGGGTTTGATCCCTAGTCAGGGAACTAAAATGCCACAGGGCAACTAAGCCTACACGCCACAACTACTGAGCTCATGCACCTCAACTAGAGAGAGAAAACCCACACACTACAACCAGAAAGAAGCTCACACGCCACAACGAAAGAACCCGCATGCCTCAACAAAGATCCCATGTGCCACAACTAAAGACCCAACGCAGCCAAAAATTTTAAAAATAACAATAAATAAACAAATCTTTAAATTTTAAAAACAAAAATAGTTTATTGCCAATCTGGAGTGGGTTGAATGTACTCCAGTCTAGAGCTAAGGAAAGACTACATATTGATTCCAAGGTCCCTTTCAATCCTGAAAACCTATAGCCTAGGATAATTTATTTCCAGAAGAAGTTGTTTAATTGATTCAGGGTATACTTAGATTGTATTTTTAAAGTATCAACCCATTTTCAACTCTGCTATAGAAAGACTGCCTTAGATACATCAACTACGTAAAAGTCCTGGCAGAGGGTAAGAAATTAGCGCTAGAAATGGGGACAAAGTAGATACTTAGTGGCTTTCAAGTTTCAAAAATATAAACGTGCTCATTTCTCATATGTTTTTTTGTTTGTTTGTTTTTTTTGTTTTTTTTGTTTTTGCGGTATGCGGGCCTCTCACTGTTGTGGCCTCTCCCGTTGCGGAGCACAGGCTCCGGACACGCAGGCTCAGCGGCCATGGCTCACGGGCCCAGCCGCTCCGCGGCATGTGGGATCTTCCCAGACCGGGGCACGAACCCATGTCCCCTGCATTGGCAGGCGGACTCTCAACCACTGCGCCACCAGGGAAGCCCTCTCATATGTTTTTAATCTTGTCTTTAAAATAATCCTACCACTTTGCAGTCTTTACCACTTTTCTGTCCAATCTTGAGGCTCCCTACAATGTAGAAAAATACTGATTTCCCCAGAAGCCTAATATTTCATTATCTCCAAAATAACAAATACATCCTCTTGACTGGAATTGCATTCCTTGGGAATCCTTACTAGACCTACTAATCAGGAAAGATCAAGATGTTTACCAACTGAGACTTCTGTGACAGGGCTTTCTTTACCAAGAGTTGCTACTCTAGTAGGAGTGACGAAGGTGAGCCTATAAACTGCACACTGATCTGTTATACCTTGTCACACCCAGATTGTATTGAATGACCAGTAAATGTAGTATCTTTCACCCACCTTAGCTGAACATCCCAATACAATAGTGTATACTCTGCTGTTTACAAGTCAACAAAATACCGTACTGTGTAATCATGAAAATAGATTAGTAAAATCTTAGCAATAATCTTCGAATACTTTTCACTGATACATTTGAACTAAATTATATGTAATTTGGGGTAATAAATGGTTATAAATATTTACCCTAATTTGTAGACTGCAGTATGTATAGTAGTGTTTGCATATTCCCATCCTCATTCTCAAAGATAATTGAAGACTGCCTCAGGCTTCAGTTCAGGTTCACAAAAGAATTTTATGCTAAGGAAAATGTTGTCTTTATATTATCTGTACAAACAGTGGTAGTAAGAAAGTGGTAGTATATGCCAATTTTAGAAAACCCACTAATTCAGTAAAAGAACATTAGAAAATTTCATTTAGACGCATTTTATGATATATTTTTAAAGTACAGAGAATTAATTCTTATTAAACAAACTTGGAAGCCATGCCTGAGGTTGAATCCTGGCTCCTCTTCCTTGCCAGCAATGTGACCTCGCGTAAGTCCTGTGCCTCAGTTTCCTCATTGAGAAAATAGGAATATTGATGGTACCTACCTTATAAGGTTGTGTGAGGATTAAATGAATTAATTTATGTAAAGTTCTTAGAACAGTTCCTGACACATAAGTGCTCAATAAACTGTTATAATTCCAGATCACTAAAAACAATATAATATTTCAGACAGTTTCACTTAATCTTTCTAGGTTTCATTATTCTTATGTCAAAGGAGAAAAATGCCATCTGATAATCCTACCACACAGTGGTCATGAAGGTTAAATGTACTAACCTATAGGAAAGTCAACCCTCATCAAAACCATCAGAATTCCTTCTCAGTCTTGTTCTGCTATTCAACCTTCTTCAGATATGGATGCAAATTTCTAACCTGGCCCAACCTTTTACCTTTTTATAACCTTAGTTATTCTATCTTTATGTATACTCCTATAGCCATTAAGTGCCATGGGCTTAGAAAAGCCTAACTCCTATTTAAAAGTCAAATGTATGAAACTGTAGAATCCTGTGGATAAACCCACCTGGATATTTTTTGTAAATATTAATAATTTTCATCCTCACAGAAGATAAAGCCATATAAGATTTTTAATCATGGGACAGTTAATCATGGGACAGTTTCTGGTTGTCTCCTTAGGGCTCTGTTGGCTCAGCACAGATAGACACTGCCTGCTTGCAGAACTTGTGCACTGTGGAGAGTATTCACCCTCCACCAGTTCAGACAGTAGGCACTAAAATGTTAATAGTACCATTTGGGGACTGCTCAGCCCTGTGCTCAACATTTTATATAATATTGCTTTTCATCCTATAGCAACCCTGTAGATTATTATTCACATCTTACACATGAATTGGGCATAGAGCTTGCCCAGCACCACACAGGTAGTAGGTGGCAAAAGCAGGTTGTGAAACCACATCTGTCTGATCTCCAGTTGTGCTCTCCAGAACCCTAGGGACCACAAGTGGGAGGGTATCACAGGGCAGGCAGCTGGGGTGAACCCTCACCTCAACCACAATAGCTCTACTTTTGTCTGTTTTACATATTGAGTTTTCTGATTTAGATTCATTAAAAGGTTCTGCTGTTAGAAAAAAAAAGGGAGGGCATTGAAAAGCATTTGCAAAATTCAACTCTGTACTTTTGAGGTACAACTACAACAAAAATGATTCCATTATATCATCTCCCCATAGGAGAAAGAGGATCTATATTTGATATTATAGAATTTTGGTAATTTATATAGAATTTATATATTCTATTAATATAATTTTGGTTTGTTAGCAAATTTGCTGAATTCTTTATTTTTGCGGTACGCGGGCCTCTCACTGTTGTGGCCTCTCCCGTTGCGGAGCACAGGCTCCGGACGCGCAGGCTCAGTGGCCATGGCTCATGGGCCCAGCCGCTCCGCGGCATGTGGGATCTTCCCAGACCGGGGCATGAACCCATGTGCCCTGCATCGGCAGGAGGACTCTCAACCACTGCGCCACCAGGGAAGCCCTGCTGAATTTATTTTAAAAGATGTATATTTTTCTTGCTACCTGAATATTAACTGTACTGGTTGACTGGGGGTGTGAGAATAAAGTCTTGTTAAGGATTTCTCAAATAGTAGAGAAATTCTTTGAGTTGGAATGACAGAGTAATTTCACTGATACTTCTTTGTAAACATTATTTTGAGTTAGACTGTGCTTATTAAAAAACCTCAAGATAATTTTAACAAAGCTCAGTGGTTGTTCTTTCAACAGTTAAATGTATACTTTTCTTTTTAATATGATCAGGGAGATGAAGAAGCAAATCTTGGTTTGCCCATCAGTCCCTTCATGGATCGTTCTTCTCCTCAACTAGCAAAACTCCAGGAATCTTTTATCACTCACATAGTGGGTCCCCTGTGTAACTCCTATGATGCTGCTGGCCTGCTACCGGGTCAGTGGATAGAAGCAGAAGAGGATGATGATACTGAAAGTTGTTATGATGAAGAAGATGGTGAAGAATTAGATACAGAGGATGAAGAAATAGAAGACAACCTAAATCCTAGTAAGATATAAGGATACTGTCATTTCTTTAATGTTATTAATTACCTGCAAATGTCCATTTAATTTGGATGTTTTTAAGATACAGATTCAGTAGTTATATCTTAAGTAAGTACTATCTAAATGTTCAGCCTGAATAGTCTCCTTTTGAGTAACTACTGCTTGGGTACCACGCAAATGCTGTCACACAACAAGCATTCTTAGTGAAAGTAGCATCTCTGGAAGTGCTGTCCTCCAGCCAGTGCACTTCAGCAGTCTCTACCTGTGCACACATGATGGGGCTGTCGCCAAATCTGAACTTTTGTGAGCTGGCTGGTCCTAGTGGCTAGTCCTCCTTTGCCTAACCCCTCTTCACACCACCCTCCCCTGTTAACATGCCCTTCATATAGACTTGGGAAATAGTTCATTCAACACAGTTGGGAGAGGAGGAAAATACACATTATCTGACTCTAAGAGGAAAACCAAGTTTTGTGGCATTATGGCTTTGAACTACCAAACCGTAATGCATAGTTTTTCTATATAAATCAGTGAGTATAAATGGAAAATGAAAAGGACATTTGTCATCTTTGTAACTAAAAATGAAATCAGTTATTTGCTCTTTAAAGTAGGATTTAAATTATATCTAGCTAATTATTTTTTTGTTTGTTTCCCAAGCATGCTATAAATCAGAACAGATAAGACAGCTTGAAACAAGATAACAAAGTACTACCCCCACCCTACCTTGTGTTCAGGAGTAGCATAGTGAAGAGTAATCTTATGGCATTTTGGCATTACCATCTGATGTCATCTTGGGAAAGTTGATTGGCTTCTAAAAATTATTTGTACTCACCAAAATTTTGATAATTGTGTTTAATTCAATACATTAAAAAAATCCCTAAAAAGGATGGTTTTTAACTTTGCACTGTTATTTATCATTTGAAATTTCAGTACCATCCTCCCTTCTCCTTGAAACTCCCACCCCACCCCATCTTCCCTAATCCCCTCTCTTCTTTATTTTTATCCAGTAACACTTAACACCATCTAACACACAAGCGTCTTGCTTCTTTGCTTATCTTGGTTTTCCCACTAGAAAGAGAGCCCCATGGTGCAAGGATTATTTTAATCTTATTATAACTATAACCCCAGTGTTTAGATAAATGCCTGGAATATATCAGGCACTCAGATATTTACTGAATGATTGAATCATATTGCTATGATTAGAATACACGTGTGTTAAATTTCACAGAACCACAAAGGAAAGGCAGACGGCGAATATTT
Organism: Phocoena sinus; assembly: GCF_008692025.1. Taxonomy (NCBI): domain Eukaryota; kingdom Metazoa; phylum Chordata; class Mammalia; order Artiodactyla; family Phocoenidae; genus Phocoena; species Phocoena sinus. Next base: position 68,917,354 of record NC_045770.1, read on the forward strand.
TGTCAGCTAATGCACCATCTCACCGAAAACCACAAGATATGGAAGGAAATCATAGAGGAAGAAGAGAAATGTAAAGCTGATGGGAATAAACTGCAGGTGGAGAATTCTTCCTTACCTCAAGGAGATGAGATTCAGGTCATTGAAGAAGCAGATGAAGAGGAAGAGAGACAGTTGGAATAAAAGAAAAGGCATATTGAAGAAGCCCTGAGGGCCGTGCTCAGTGCCGACGTCATTGCCTAGTGCTCACCACGCTGACTTGGAACCGACTGCACCTAGGTGGACAGGCGCTAACACTGTGAGAGGATCCCTGCTGTGCCGGCACTTTCACCACACGGACTAAAAGTATCCTTAGAGCTTGGTTTCAGTTGACTTGTGTTGCCAAGCCCTTACTTAATGCCTTTACTGGTGTATAAATATTAATACTTTGTCATAATACTGCTTTGCTGGCTAGAAGGCTCTTATTTTTCATGAGGGGGGAGCTATAACTAAAAACTCAAGTGACTCACTTTAGTTTCCTAAATGTCCAGAAACTTTTCCTTTCTTGAAGACAGGATTAAAAAACAACAACAAAAAATGGGAATTCCCTGGCGGTCCAGTGGTTAGGACTCGGAACTTTCACTGCCATGAATCCCTAGTAGAGTTCAATTCCTCATCAGGGAACTAAGATCCTGCAAGCTGAGCAGCACAGCTGAAAAAAAAACCCAAAAACAAAAAACCCCACCAAAAAACATGATTCATATTGTACTTCCAAATGTGTCTTTTATGTCTTTGAATATCTGGGGGGGACATGTCTGTGCCTATCTAAAAAAAAGAAATCCAGCGTTGCCTTTCTGAGGGATCTGTTCAATGCGGTATACCGTTCAGTGCTGTTCTCCAGCTAGGTTTATCCATGAAGGACTGAGTAACCTTTGTTATATTTAACAAAATCCAGGTGCATCAATTTTTGATGCTTTTTACTGTTTTTTTTTTTTTTAATCTACTATGTGTGTGTTCTTTCTGCTCAGAGCATTCAGGTTTGCCATGGACATCAGAAGTCTGAATTCCAGTCTTACTGACTTTATATCCCATGGTTGAATTTTAAAGCTGTTTAGGTTTAACAATGAAGGAATTTTATTCTTTAGTCAAAACTGTTCTTATTTTAACTCTTGCTCAGGATTAGTATTTTTAAACATTTATTTTAATATAAACACAGCACAGATTTGTCAGAAGAAAAAAAAAATGTCCTAATATCAATGTTAACCTTTTATGAAATGAGCATTATTCTCTCTTCTTAAATTTGAGACTAATTAAAGCCAAGGAAAAGGAGATGTCTGTCTTTCGCCTTAATACAAAAATCAAATGCAATTAATCCTATCAAAGATAAAGAACAAATGAAATAGCGTGAGCTCTAAAGGTCACATACATTGAATAAATAATTGAATATGTGCTTAATCTTTAGATCCATATCTTGGGTGTTGTGTGTTACTGTAAAACTGATGCTCATCTTTCTGTTAGTTTCCTTCTGCCTTGAGACTACATGAAATGACCTATGACTACTCAATACTTCTAGAGCTCAAATGCAAGTCTAGTTTCTGAGATAAAGTAAATGGTGGGAGTACTTATTTAATTTTTATATTTTAAAAACCTAAACATTTTAGTAAATCATTTTACACAAAAGCACATTAAGATAATTACAAAGAAAATGGGCCATATTTACAATGTTTATAAACTTGTTAGGGTCCAGATATATACCCTAGCTGTGAAAATTTTTTTGAAGATATAAAATGCAGCCAGAATGACAGCAAGACGGTAGACCAATATTTTCCATTATTTTTGGAGACTGTATTATTATATTTTGGATCTGTGCAGCTCTTATGAAGCTTTTTCAGTTTTCCAAGGTAATTCTTTTTTAAATTAATTTTTACTGTATAGTTGGTTTACAATGTTGTGTTATAGTTTCTGCTGTACAGCAAAGTGAATCAGTTATACATATACCCACTCTTTTAGATTTTATTCCCATATAGTTCATTACAGAGTACTGAGTAGACTTCCCTATGCAAGGTAATTCCTTTAAAATATGATGTCAGCAGGCAGTTTCTTACCTACCTAGATTATTTAGCTTATCTGAAAGATAGCAATTAAAGATCTACATAAGTGTTGAAAGTTTTGATCCTGTACAGTATCATAATATTTAATGAATCACTAAGCTTTATTTATTAGATACGGTGAGTGCTAGCTCCTTCCTACTACTTTTGCTACCATTGCCACATCACTGTAAACTGGTCTCTCATTACTGAGTGATAAAATTTTAACTAATTTATTGAGTTTGCCCTTATAATGTCTATATCCTGTGCTTCTCGTTCTCTAGAGTACATTTTACATCCTGCAGAAGTATATTTCTGCTATTGCAAACTACATATATATATATATATATATATATATATATAAATTCACACACATGCATGTGTGCATAATGACTCAAATTTCCTTACTTTCTATTTCATTAAAATTTTGTATTGGGTTGTTTAGTGTATATTTTTATTTTCTCAAAAGAAGCATGTTTTTATTCTGTTAAAAATGCTATTACTGAAAATTCACTTAAGTAATTTAACCCTGAAATTATTTAGCCTTTACAAAATAATTGGCATATATTAAAATAACCCAAACACTAAAAAGTATTCTTGCTGAAACTTAAATTCATAAATTGTAAGAAATGAATGTGAGTGTATGTTAAGTATAAACAGTACTATTAGATGGAATCTTACTTGAGAAATCGTGGAAAGTCATATTGCAGATCCTATTTTGGTTATTACTGAATCAGATTAATTTTCTAATTAGAATCATTTTCATCATGAATTTGCTATTGTTTTAAGTCACTGGTCTTAGAAATAATCTTGTAGTGCTATAATATCTGTGTGCTTACTGACATTTTTCTCCATAAAAGTCTACTTTTTAAAGTTATTTCATGATTTGAAGGCTGTTTCCTGCTATTCTCACTCTGCTGGTGCTGTTGGATTTTTCTACTTATTTTTACAAGACTCCTAGGAATTCTGGCACTGCTTAGGTTTCTGTCTATATTGCATGATCTCATAGGAACAACCTTCACAATAGAGACGAATAGAATGAACTCTGGTTTCTTCACTGTAATTGCCAAGCCAGTCAGCAGCTCTAGAGGGTGTGTGGGGATGACTGGTATATGGAGCAGGGATGAAAGCTTCCCAGAGACTTTAATGCTGAGAACTGAAGACTTAATGAGTTAGCTTGGAGATGATGGCTTGTGGCCAGAGAATAACAGCATGTGTAGAGGCCAGGAGAAAAAGCATCCCACCTTGGAGGAGCCGAAAGAGATTTAGGATGGCTGAAACTTAAGAGTGCAAGAAGAGGGGATGGTAGAGAGAGAGTGGTTAATGAAGGGACTTGTAAAGCATGACATGCCACTTAAACTTTATTCCAAAAGGAAATGAGGAAAAATGAAAAGAGTTTTAATATGAAAGTGACATAATTAGATTCACATTTTATGAGGATCATTCAAATAACGTATCATGTTGAGTGGAAGAGTAAGATTAGACATGGGGAGACCTCAGTGCTCTAGGATAGATTGTAGGACAACAGGAAAGTGAACGGATTTGAGATTTAAGGTATACAATAGAATCAATTTACCCTGATTAACTGGGTGTGGTGGTAAGAAAGAGATGATGACCTGACTCCCAGATTTCCAATTTGGGCAACTGTCAATGTCATTCACTGTGGTACGGTATACCAGAGAAGGAGATTTTGGATGTGATGGAGGGTGAGGTGTTTATATGTTCTATTGGTTCTTTCTCTGGAGAACTTTTTTTTTTTTTTTTTTTTTTTTTTTTTTTTTTTGCGGTATGCGGGCCTCTCACTGTTGTGGCCTCTCCCGTGGCGGGGCACAGGCTCTGGACGCGCAGGCCCAGCGGCCATGGCTCACGGGCCCAGCCGCTCCGCGGCATGTGGGATCTTCCCGGTCCGGGGCACGAACCCGCGTCCCCTGCATCGGCAGGCGGACTCTCAACCACTGCGCCACCAGGGAAGCCCTCTCTGGAGAACTTTGATAAAAGCAACAAACACAAGGAAACAAACATCAGCAAGAATAGCAGAAATAGCAGATTTAGACTTCCCAGTATCTTCAGATGCTACATTGCATTATCAAAAACAATATAAAATAACTATGTATGAAATGTTTAAGGAAATAAAGCATGGAATGACAAAAATGAGCAAGCAATAAGAAATTTAAAAGTCACAAGAAAGGAATGGCTATTAGGCTGACAGCAAACTTCTCAGTACCAACAATGGAAGCCAGAAGAGACTCCATGTATCTTCTACTACTCAAGATGTGTTAGGCATTATTCTTAGTGATTCACAACTATGATATAAATGTGATAAAAATTATGTAAGATATTTATATTTTGTCACAACCCTCATAATATAGGTATTATTATCTGTTTTGTAGAGGAGGAAATTCACCAGGTACATAAAATACATGTACTTGTCTAATGGCCTCAAAGATGCATAAATCGAAAGTGGGTAGAACTACAGAGGAAAACTGACAAATCTACAACCCAATCCGGAGATTTAACACTGAATAAGTTAAATAGAGCAGAAGTTAGTAAAAATATAAATAGCACAAGGGACTGTCTTGATTTATTGGACATATACAGAACCCCAAATCCAAGAGAGATTGTATGTTTTAAATATCAAAAGAACATTTAAAAATGTTGACCACATGCTTGTCTATAAAGCAAGTCTCAATAAGTTTCAAAGAATATGTACAAACAAGACATGTTCCCTGATCACAAAGCAATTAATTAGAAATAACAAAGAACTTTGAAAACTATGTATGCTTGACAGATTTAAGAAATTGCTCCTAAATAACTCCAGGGTCAAAAAAGAAATACTAGTGCTCTCACTCCCTCTTGCAAGAACACTGGAATCACGACTAACTGCTGCGCAATCATCCACAGGAAGACACTGGAACTCACCAAAAAAGAGACCCCACATCCAAAGACAAAGGAGAAGCCACAATGAGACAGTAGGAGGGGTGCAATCACAATAAAATCAAATCCCGTAACTGCTGGGTGGGTGACTCACAAACTGCAGAACACTTATACCACAGAAGTCCACCCACTGCAGTGAAGGTCCTGAGCCCCACGTCAGGCTTCCCAACCTGGGGGTCCGGCAATGGGAGGAGGAATTCCTAGAGAATCAGACTTTGAAGGCTAGTGGGATTTCATTGCAGGACTTTGACAGGACTGGGGGAAACAGAAACTTCACTCTTGGAGGGCACACACAAAGTAGTGTGCGCATCAGGACCCAGGGGAAGGAGCAGTGACCCCATAGAGACTGAACCAGACCTACCTGCTAGTGTTGGGGGGTCTCCTGAAGAGGCAGGGGGTGGCTCTGTCTCACTGTGAGGCCAAGGACACTGGCAACAGAAGTTCTGGGAAGTGCTCCTTGGCGTGAGACCTCCCAGAGTCCCCAAGTAGCCCCGCCAAAGAGCCCAGGTGGGCTCCAGTGTTGGGTCACCTAAGGCAAACAACCGTCAGGGAGGGGACACAGCCCCACCCACTAGTAGGCAAGCAGATTAAAGTTTTACTGAGCTCTGCCCACTAGACCAACAGCCAGCTCGACCCACCACAGGCCCCTCGCATCAGGAAACTTGCACAAGCCTCTTAGATAGCCTCATCCACCAGAGGGCAGACAGCAGAAGCAAGAAGAACTACAGGCTGTAGAACAAAAACCACATTCATAGAAAGATAGACAAGATGAAAAGGCAAAGGGCTATGTACCAGATGAAGGAACAAAATAAAACCCTAGAAAAAGGTGGAGATAGGCAACCTTCCAGAAAAAGAATTCAGAATAATGATAGTGAAGATGACCCACGACCTCGGAAAAACAATGGAGGCAAACGTTGAGAAGATGCAATAAATGTTTAACAAAGACCTAGAAGAATTAAAGAACAAACAAACAGAGATGAAGAATACAATAATTGAAATGAAAAATACACTAGACGGAATCAATAGCAGAATAACTGAGGCAGAAGAACGGATAAGTGACCTGGAAGACAGAATGCTGGAATTCACTGCTGCAGAACAGAATAAAGAAAAAGGAATGAAAAGAAAGGAAGACAGCCTAAGAGACCTCTGGGACAACATTAAATTCAACAACATTCGCATTATAGGGGTCCCAGAAGGAGAAGGGAGAGAGAAAGGACCTGAGAAAATATTTGAAGAGATTATAGTCGAAAACTTCCCTAGCATGGGAAAGGAAACAGCCATCCAAGTCCAGGAAGCACAGAGAGTCCCATACAGGATAAACCCAAGGAGAAACACACTGAGACACATAGTAATCAAATTTGCAAAAATTAAAGAAAAAGAAAAATTATTGAAAGCAGCAATGGAAAAATGACAACATACAAGGGAACTCCCATAAGGTTAACAGCTGATTTCTCAGCAGAAACTCTACAAGCCAGAAGGGAGTAGCATGATATACTTAAAGTGATGAAAGGGAAAAACCAACAACCAAGATTACTCTACCCAGCAAGGATCTCTTTCAGATTCGATGGAGAAATCAAAAGCCTTACAGACAAGCAAAAGCTAAGAGAATTCAGCACCACCAAACCAGCTCTACAACAAATGCTAAAGGAACTTCTCTAAGTGGGAAACACAAGAGAAGAAAAGGACCTACAAAAGACAAACCAAAAATGATTTAAAAAATGGTCATAGGAACATACATATAATTACCTTAAACGTGAATGGATTAAATGCTCCAACCAAAAGACACAGGCTTGCTGAATGGATAGAAAAACAAGACCCATATATATGCTGTCTACCAGAGACCCACTTCAGACCTAGGGAGACATACAGACTGAAAGAAAGGGGATGGAAAAAGATGTTCAATGCAAATGGAAATCAAAAGAAAGCTGGAGTGGCAATACTCATATCAGACAAAATAGACTTTAAAATAAAGAATGTTACAAGAGACAAGGAAGGACACTACATAATGATAAAGGGATCAACCTAAGAATAAGATATAACAATTATAAATATATATGCATGCAACATAGGAGCACCTCAATACATAAGGCAACTGCTAACAGCTATACAAGAGGAAAGCGACAGTAACACAATAATAGTGGGGGACTTTAACACCTCACTTACTCCAATGGAAAGATCATCCAAACAGAAAATTAAAAAGGAAACACAAGCTTTAAATGACACAATAGACCAGATAGATTTAACTGATATTTACAGGACATTCCATCCAAAAACAGCAGATTACACTTTCTTCTCAAGTGAGCACGGAACATTCTCCAGGATAGATCATATCTTGGATCACAAATCAAGCCTCAGTAAATTTAAGAAAATTGAAATCATATAAAGCATCTTTTCTGACCACAATGCTATGAGATTAGAAATGAAATACAGGGGAAAAACCGTAAAAAATACAAACACATGGAGGCTAAACACTATGTTACTAAGTAACCAAGAGATCACTGCAGAAATCAAAGAGGAAATCAAAAAATACCTAAAGACAAATGCCAATGAAAACACGATGATCCAAAACCTACAGGATGCAGCAAAAGCAGTTCTAAGAGCGAAGTTTATAGCTATACAAGCCTACCTCAGGAAACAAGAAAAATATCAAAAGACCTAACCTTACACATAAAGGAACTAGAGAAAGAAGAACAAACAAAACGCAAAGTTAGCAGAAGGAAAGAAATCATAAAGATAAGAGCAGAAATAAATTAAATAGAAATAAAGAAAATAGCAAAGATCAATAAAACTAAAAGCTGGTTCTTTGAGAAGATAAACAAAATTGATAAACCATTAGAGTCATCAAGAAAAAGAGGGAGAGGACTCAAAACAATAAAATTAGAAATGAAAAAGGAGGAGTTACAACCAACACTGCAGAAATACAAAGCATCCTCAGAGACTACTACAAGCAACTCTATGCCAATAAAATGGACAACCTGGAAGAAATGGACAAATTCTTAGAAAGGTATAACCTCCCAGACTGAACCAGGAATAGAAAATATGAACAGACCAATCACAAGGAATGAAATTGAAACTGTGATTTAAAATCTTTCAACAAACAAAAAGTCCAGGACCATATGGCTTCACAGGTGAATTCTACCAAACACTTAGAGAAGAGCTAACACCCATCCTTCTCAAACTCTTCCAAAAAACTGCAGAGGAAGGAACACTTCCAAACTCATTCTATGAGGCCACCATCACTCTGATACCAAAACCAGACAAAGATACTACAAAAAAAAGAAAATTACAGACCAATATCACTGATGAATATAGATGCAAAAATCCTCAACAAAATACTAGCAAACAGAATCCAACAACATATTAAAAGGATCATACACCATGATCAAGTGGAATTTATCCCAGGGATGCAAGGATTCTTCAATATATGCAAAGCAATCAATGTGATATACCATACTAACAAATTGAAGAAAAACCATATGATCATCTCAATAGATGCAGAAAAAGCTTTTGACAAAATTCCACACCCATTTATGATAAAAACTCTCCAGAAAGTGGGCATAGAGGGAACCCACCTCAACATAATAAAGGCCATATATGACAAACCCACAGCATATATCATTCTCAATGGTGAAAAACTGAAAGCATTTCCTCTAAGATCAGGAACAAGACAAGGATGCCCACTCTCACCACTATGATTCAACATAGTTTTGGAAGTCCTAGCCACGGCAATCAGAGAAGAAAAAGAAATAAAAAGATTACAAATTGGAAAAGAAGAAGTAAAGCTGTCACTATTTGCAGATGACATGACACTATACATAGAGAATCCTAAAAATGCCACCAGAAAACTACTAGAGCTAATCAATGAATTTGGTAAAGTTGCAGTATACAAAATTAATGCACAGAAATCTCTTGCATTCTTCTACACTAATGATGAAAAATCTGAAAGAGAAATTAAGGAAACACTCCCATTTACCATTGCAACAAAAAGAATATAATACCTAGGAATAAACCTACCTAGGGAGACAAAAGACCTGTATGCAGAAAACTATAAGACACTGATGAAAGAAATTAAAGATGATACCAACAGATGGAGAGATATACCATGTTCTTGGATTGGAAGAATCAATATTGTGAAAATGACTATACTACCCAAAGCAATCTACAGATTCAGTGCAATCCCTATCAAATTATCAATGGCATTTTTTACGGAACTAGAAAAAAAAATCTTAAAATTTTTATGGAGACACAAAAGACCCCAAGTAGCCAAAGCAGTCTTGAGGGAAAAAAACGGAGCTGGAGGAATCAGACTCCCTGACTTCAGACTATAATACAAAGCTACAATAATCAAGACAATATGGTACTGGCACAAAACAGAATCATAGATCAATGGAACAAGATAGAAAGCCCAGAAATAAACCCACGCACCTGTGGTCAACTAATTTATAACAAAGGAGGCAAGGATATACAATGGAGAAAAGACAGTCTCTTCAATAAGTGGTGCTGGGAAAACTGGACAGCTACATGTAAAAGAATGCAATTAGAACACTCCCTAACACCATACTCAAAAATAAACTCAAAAGGGATTAGAGATGTAAATGTAAGACTGGACACTATAAAGCTCTTAGAGGAAAACATAGGAAGAACACTCTTTGACATAAATCACAGCAAGATCTTTTTGATCCACCTCCTAGAGTAATGGAAATAAAAACAAAAATAAACAAATGGAACCTAATGAAACTTAAAAGCTTTTGCACAGCAAAGGAAACCATAAACAAGATGGAAAGACAACCCTCAGAAGGGAGAAAATATTTGCAAACGAATCAACAGACAAAGGATTAATATCTGAAATATATAAACAGCTCATGCAGCTCAATATTAAAGAAACAAACAACCCAATCCAAAAATGGGCAGAAGACCTAAATAGACATTTCTCCAAAGAAGACATATAGATGGCCAAGAAGCACATGAAAAGCTGCTCAACATCACTAATTATTAGAGAAATGCAAATCAAAACTACAATGAGGCATCACATCACACCAGTTCAAATGGGCATCCTCAGAAAATCTACAAGCAACAAATGCTGGAGAGGGTGTGGAGAAAAGGGAACCCTCTTGCACTGTTGGTGGGAATGTAAATTGATACAGCCACTATGGAGAACAGTATGGAGGTTCCTCAAAAAACTAGAAATAGAATTACCATATGACCCAGCAATCCCCCTACTGGGCATATACCCAGAGAAAACCATAATTCAAAAAGACACATGCACCCCAATGTTCATTGCAGCACTATTTACAATAGCCAGGTCACGGAAGCAACCTAAATGCCCATCAACAGACGAATGGATAAAGAAGATGTGGTACATATACACAGTGGAATATTAGCCATAAAAAGGAACAAAATTGGGTCATTTGTAGAGACGTGGATGGATCTAGAGACTGTCATACAGAGTGAAGTAAGTCAGAAAGAGAAAAACAAATATCGTATATTAACACATATATGTAGAACTTAGAAAAATGGTACAGATGAACCGGTTTGCATGACAGAAATTGAGACAGATGTAGAGAACAAATGTATGGACACTAAGGGGGAAAAGCAGTGGGGGGGGGTGTGATGAATTGGGAGATTGGGATTGACGTGTGTACACTGATGTGTAGAAAATTGATGACTAATAAGAACCTGCTGTATAAAAAAATAAAATTAAATTCAGAAAAAGAATGTAATAGTAATGGGAAATACGTAAATTAGGTGATAATACCCATTTCACAGGTGAGGAAAATAAGACTTGACAAAGCCCACATGACTAGAAAGTGAAAGAAGAGTACAAATGGGAAAATTAATTGGTTTAGGAACTCAAGAGATAACAGTTATGGCCCTTTCTTTGCCATTAATCTGGATAGGTGACGTTTCCCTCTTGGCCTGTTGCTTCACCTGATGTTCTGGAGGGGTCCTTCGAGCTGTCCACTATGAAATGGTAAGATCTCTCCATTTCCTTTCACAGCCTCCTCACCTGGGAAGCTTCCTAAACCTGATGTGCAGGCCACAAACCAGACCAATCTAATCAGAATGTGGAAAAGAGGGTGGAAGTTGGGTATCAGCATTTTGCAAAAGTCCCGTGAGATTCCAGTGAGCATCCAAGGTTGAGAACCAATGTATTAGAAGTCTCTGAGGGGCAGGCATGAGTGAGGGCCACGCAGACTGTCTTACTCTGCCTCCCACTCCATCCTCCATCACCTACTCCTCAGGTGCCTCCTCCCTGTCTTAGGGCTGCTGCTGAAGCTCCAGTCAGGCCACGCCCCTTAACTGCTTTCCCCTATATTTGCTGTCCCCTCCCTGTTGATGGCCCTAATGGATTCTGCAGGTTAAACATTCACAGCCGGGAATTCCCTAGTGGTCCAGTGGCTGCCTTTCCATTGCAGGGGGCAGGGGTTCGATCCTTGGTGGGGAATCCCACAAGCCCCATGGTGCAGCCAGAAAAAAACAAACAACCTTCACAGCCATGTCTAGCTGCCCTGGGATTAGCCTGTCAGACAGTGGCAGAAACCACTCTTACTCCTGGTTCTAATGGAATAATTTACAGTAAATGGTCTCCCTTCCCTCACCAGTCTCCTTAGACAAATGGAGGTGAGCAAGGGCTGCCTCTAATGGGATGCAGGAGCAGAAATGAGCTGTCCAAATGGAGTGGGTGTCACAGCAGCTGCTGTATTAAGTGAGAGACACTGAAGGCTTCAAATCCTTCTTGTAAACTAACCACTCCTGGTGAGAGATGCAGCCAAGAGTCGTACAGAACCCAGGCTACAGGCTCCAGGGTGGGATTTCCAATTAGAAAGGGCCCCAGGGGAGGTGACTAGGGGGTGGGGGTCCCCCTCTTCCCTGTTGACTTCCTACATCCTTCTTCCTCCTCCCCTTCTTCCCACCCCTTCACACCCTCACCCCTGCTCTGCCCTAGTGTTTGAAAGGATTCCTTGGAGCCTTATTCCTACTCACTTTAAGAGAGAAGTTCCGTTCCAAACCCTTGCTCTGGGCTCAGCTAAGATTAAGATGCCTGATACCACCTGGCACTGGTGCCTTCCTGGGAACCACGACTCTGAGGACTCACTGATCAAGGAACATTTTCCATGCTCATAAACTTTTCCATCAAGAGAGATGCTGCTCAGCATTGATTATCCATTATTAATCCCCTCATTCAATAAATATTTATTTTCAACACAAACAAGGTGAATCCCATGTTTCTTCTACAAGTTGTGTACAGCCCAGCAGCAGAGAGAAATATGTGCACATGGCGGGACACTCACTGGAGCTGTAGCTCAGATGCCACAGAGGTGGCACTGACAAGATCTCCTTGTCAATATGCTCAAGTTCATGTTCATTTGGTCATTGGTGACCATATAAGTTGCAGTATGCAAGGAGGAGACTTCTGGAAGGAAAGAGAATTAGACTGTGGCCATTCCCCTGGTTGATGTTAACTAGACTTATTGTGGTGATCATTTTGCACTATATACAAATATCTAATCATCAAGTTGTACACGTGAAACTAATTAATATATCAATTATATCTATTAAAAAAACCTTAGTAAGTGGTGAGGGGAGACCAGCATGGTAGACACAGACACTTTTTGCTTACGACTAATTTCTAGACGCCACCTGCTGGCAGACATAGGACACTCTTCAATGTACTGCTAACACTGTGTACATTGATTCAGAAATGGGCGGGACAGAGCTTGCCTGTGAAGGTCCCCCCAACGCCTACAGTTGAGCTTGGCAGGACAAAGGTAGATAGTAATACCTGCAATGCCTTAACCTTCTGAAGACAACACTAAGACAATTTAAGGATTGAATGGGAGGTAGAAGATAGGTTTGATGGCCTACCTCCCCTTTCTGGGAAAAGTTCTATCTCCATGTGGTTTAGACCACCTTGTTGGAACCACAAGGGTCTGACCCACCCCTCAGGCCAGAGTTGATTGATCCAAGAATTTACACCAAACCCAAGTTCCAACCCATAGACTAAGCTTAGTCCGCCACATTCCTCCTCAAGAATTTGAACTAGTAAACTAAGAAACCAAGATTAAGAACCACACTATCGGGAGGGAGGGAGACGCAAGAGGGAAGACACATGGGAGCATATGTATATGTATAGCTGATTCACTTTGTTATAAAGCAGAAACTAACACACTATTGTAAAGCAATTATACCCCAATAAAGATGTTAAAAAAAAAGAACCAACAGCCAAAAAAAAAAAAAAAGAACCACACTATCAGATAGTAGAGATATTGGACTTAAAAGGTCATTGCAATGGATCAAATTTTTGTGTTCCCCCAAGTTCATATGTTGAAACCTAATCCCCAATGTGACGGTGTTTGGAGGTGGGGCCTTTGGTTGGTAATTAGGCCAAGAGGGCAGTTATGCAAGGGAGGATTAACATTAGAAATTGAATAATGGGAAATTCCCTGGCGGTCCAGTGGTTAGGACTCAGCGCTTTCACTGCCCTGGGCCCAGGTTCAATCCCTGGTCAGAGAACTCAGGTCTCATAAGCCACATGGCACACCCCAAAAAAATTTTTTTTGATTAATGTAATTAAACACATTAACCAATTAAAGGAGAAAAAAAGAATTATTATCTCAATGGATGCAAAAAATAATAAAAGTCACTCATTTAAGAAACAAAAGAGGAATGAAAGAAGGATGGATGCATGGGAGGGAAAAAAAGAGATAAACCTAGAATATAGGGAACTTAGGTTTGTGGGGTATGCACAAAGGAAATAACAGTCGATGACATATTTAACGATGAAATGTTAGTCATTCCCTTAAACAGACAAGAATGCTCACTATTATCACTTTTCATCAACACGCTACTGGAGTTTCTAACCAGAGTGGTAAGAAATAAAAGCCATAATAATTGGAAAGGGAGAAACAAAATGGTCGTTATTTATAGACGATATTATTGTCTAATGGAAAATCCCAAAGAATTGAGAAAAAGAATTATATTTTTCAAAATAGAAAGTTTAGCACTATTGTCATATGCTATCAATACACAAATTTCTATTGCATTTTCAGAGAACAGCATCAAATTCTGCTGTCACCAATTTTAGCTTAGAAATGATCCCCAAGTTCAGGGTCCCAGGCACACTTTAATTCTCTTGAGTCTTCACACATAGTCAAAATTCCCTGCTGGGGGCTCCCTGCTTGTTTTTAAAGGAAAGTTTTTAAAGAGGATATTCACAGTAAACGTCATCAGGAAGACAGACAGTGTAAGTGCGATCCGGTTGCTAACACTTTGTCTCAGTCTATTTTCCCTTAATAGCCCTTTCAATACTATCAGCCTAAATGAAGACAAAGAAGATCCAAAAAGATATAAAATATCCACCACTAGAAGAGTTAGTATGATTCATTGCATTTAAGTTCAAATAACTGCTTTTGGAAAAGGATAAATGGAGAAGAGCTGGTTTAATCAGCCCTCTAATGATAATAGCCCTGGAAGCTGTTGTCAATTATCTATGTTTCTCTGGTTAAGAAAAAGAAAAAAAAAAAAAAGGCAAAGGGTTTCATAAATTGCATTCATCAGAATATACTGTCTGCATCCACCCCATTCTGAAATAGCCAGATAAAATAAATGGAACACTGGTAAATTAGAAGTCCAGAGAAGAGTGATAAGAGCCAAATCAGATAAAGAACGTATGATAACTACCCTGAACTTGGTGTTTATTTTTCCCATCTAGGACTTTACAGTTTTACTACATAAGTATGTTTCTATTACAAACATATGCATTTTTTAAACTTTAAATAAACAGCACCATACTTCACACCTTCTTTGCAAGTTTCTTGCAAAAAATTTTTTAGGCTTATTCATGTTTACATGTGTAGCTCTATTTCATTCATTTAAATTGCTGAATTGTATTACATTGTACTTATCCATTTCCTCTCGAGGGACATTTAAAGATTTTTTAATATATGCTATTGTAATAAACATTGAACTTAAAGGGAAATTTTAAAACATACAAATCCTATGACCCATCTTCAGAGCTTTTGACTTAGTAGGTCAAAGACAACCATATAAAAACCACCACTACCACCTGTGATTCTAATGTTCACGTCAGTTTTTCAACCACTGAAGGTTGACCCCATTCTCCACTCGCCACCTCTCTCCCTACACCACTTTACAATTAAGTCCCTGGAAGTTTACAAAGTCCCTAGAAGCTTGGACATGTTCAAGGTCAGAGAAAGATTCATGGATTTTGCAGCCATCATGTGCTAAACTTTAGATAGGTCCTGTGGACATAAAATAATAAAGAAGACAGAAAAAACCCTGCCTTCCTTGAGCTTATCATCTAGACCAGTGCTTTTCAAACTTTTATGTGCATATGAATCACCTGGGGATCTTAAGGCATAGATGCTGATTCACAAATCTAGGTGGGCCTGAGATTCTGCATTACTAATCAGCTCCCAGGTAATGCTGCTGGCCCATGGACCAGACTTTGCATGGCAAGGAGTGGAACAGCTTCAAGGCTAAGACTAGAATGCAGGTTTCCTGACTCTGATAACCTGAAGCCAGGGTCTGATTCCCTAAGCAGCTCCCCAAAGACAAATTTACTGGTTACCTGAGGGTGAGTATTCTGCAAGCGTTTGATGGAATTCCTTTCAAAACCAAAATTAAGGAAACAAAAAGAGAAATAAATTTAAAAAAAGAACCTATGACATTTTAGCCTGGAGAAGCAAAGACTCACAGGGGAACCCAAGTGAAAGCTTTCTTTCAATGTTTGAAGTGGGGGTCACATATTTAAATACCTACAAGACCAGATAGAACATTCCAATTAATGTGGACTTCGTGTCGTACACATGTATATATCATGTAAAAAGCCACAACTCAGCTCTAATTGTTTTTTGCGTCAAAAGGCCAGCCCAGCATTTATGGAATATCATATTTTTTAAAAAGAAACGCTGAAAATATGGATTTTACAAGAAATTTAGATTGTTTTTAAATGTTAACTTTTATTTTTTAAATTAAACCTAAATATTCTGGAACCAATACCTACGTGGGAGTGTGGTTTCCCCCATATCACAAACGATCAATTCTCCGACAGCAACTGGGTGTCCTACAAGTCAACTCTATTCTGACACTATTTACCCAGAGATAGCATCAGATTGCACAAGGGTTCAGTCCCACAAGACGGCCCCCACTCAAATACCAGCCTCAAGTCCATGTTGTTCTGACCAACTGGCTATAAATCAGAGGCTCCTGCTACCCTCTCTTTGGGTTCAATTAATTTGCTAAACCAGCTCACAGAATTTAGAAAATCAATTTACTCACCAGATGAGTGGTTTATTACCGAGGATATTAAAGCACAGGAATCAACAGCCAGATGAAGAGATTCACAGGGTGAGGCTGAGAACAAAGAAACTTCAGTCCCCTCGGAGTTTGGAGCCCAGCACGGCGGCACGTAGAGGCATTCTGCTTCATCAACCTGGAAGCTCTCTGAAACCCCTCCTTTGGATTTTAATGATGGCTTCACTACACAGACATGGTTGATTAAATCCTTAGGCATTGGTGATTAATTCAACCTCCAGAACCTTTCTTCTCCTCCTGGGTAATCAGGGAGTGGGGTTGAAAGTTCCAACCCTCTAATCAAGGTGGTTCCCCTGATAACCAGCCCCATCCTTACTTACTTTCCAAAATCACCTCATTAACATAAACCCAACTATTGTGGAAAGAGGCTTGTTACGAATAACAAGGCACCCATTTCACTTCTATGGATGGCTCTGAAGCATTTTTTCAGGAATTGAGGACAAGAGACAAAATACTGTAACAAAACATGCTCCATTGGTCTTACAGTTTAGGAAACTCCCAAGGGTTTGGGAACTGTGAGCCAGGAACTGTGGATGAAGACCAAATATATTTATTGTGAATTTTTATGAGTCAGGAATTTAGAAATTGCTTGTCTGAGAAGTTCTAGCTCAGGATCTCTCTCATGAGGTCACAATCCGATGCTAGCTGGGTCTGCAGTCATCTTAAGGTTTGAGAAGAATCTACTTCCAAGGTGGCTCACTCACGTGGTTGGCAAGTTGATCCGGGCAACTGGTGGGAGGCCTCACTTTCTCTCCATGTGGGCCTCTCCACAGGACTGCTTGAGTGTCATCATGACATGGTGACAGGTTTCCCCAGTCAGGGAGAACAAGGTGAAAAGCTGCAACGCTTTTAGACAAGCCTTAGAATTCACGCACCACCACTTTCATCGCATGCTATTCATTATACAAACTAGCTGTGATTAACAAGTTTGTGTGTACCAGGTGAGGATAATTAAGGGTATTTTTGGAGGCTGGCTATCACAGGCTGTACCTTGCTTTTCCTTGTTTTTGTTTTGTTTTGTTTAGCGTGATTTATCCTGGAGATCTCTCCATATCGCTACATAGAAAATTCCTGACTCTTTGGAAAGCTGTAAAATATTCTATGCCAGAATATACTATTCCTCTATTGATAGATATGTATTATTACATTGACTTTTTTGCTTCGTTTTGCTATTAGAAATAACACATCAGAGAATAATAACCTGGCACTTATGTCTCTTCATAAGTGTTCAAGTGTATCTGCAGGAGAAATTCCTAAGAATTAGAACTGTTCAGTCAAAAGGTGAATACATCTATTATTTGATAGATAATGCCAAATTCCCTTCCGTAGGAAATGTGTGTAAATTTGTACTTTCATCACCCATGTATTAAAGTGCATGTTTCAGCACAACCTTCTCAATAGTGATTACAGTCAAGTTCTAGGATTTTTGCCAATACAATAGATGAGATATGTTATCTTAGTAAAGTTTACATGTGCATTTCTTTTTTTGATTAAGGTTTAGTCTGGTTATCTTTTTAGATGTTTACAATGTGGTGTATGTTATGTGAACTGTCATAACTGGACTTTTGACCAATGTTTTCTAATGCATTATTAAAACTTTTTCTCCTGTGTTCTTGTATTAAGGAGATTAGCCATTTGTTTGCAATAAGATTTGCATATTTCTTCCCAGGTTGTTTCCACTTATAGTGTTTGCCTTGTAGAGGATTTATGTTGTTTTTATGTTGTGTTTTATGTTTCTATAGTATATCCTGCAATAGAATATTGTACAGCTATATAAAGAATAAGGAAGTTTTCTATGCAGCAATATAGAGAGATCTCCAGGATAAATCATATTAAACAAAACAAAAAAAGAGTTTACAGAATGTAAACAAAGAATCTTAAAATTTGTATGGAGACACAAAAGACCCCGAATAGCCAAAGCAATTTTTAGGGTAAAAAAATGGAGCTGGAGGAATCAGACTCCCTGACTTCAGACTATACTACAAAGCTACAGTAATCAAGACAATATGGTATTGGCACAAAAACAGAAATATAGATCAATGGAACAGGATAGAAAGCCCAGAGATAAACCCATGCACCTAAGGTCAACTAATCTGTAATAAAGGAGGCAAGGATATACAATGGAGAAAAGACAGTCTCTTCAATAAGTGGTGCTGGGAAAACTGGACAGCTACATGTAAAAGAATGAAATTAGAACACTCCCTAACACCATACACAAAAATAAATTCAAAATGGATTTGAGACCTAAATGTAAGACTGGACACCATAAAACTCTTAGAGGAAAACATAGGAAGAACACTCTTTGACATAAATCACAGCAAGATCTTTTTTTGATCCACCTCCTACAGTAATGGAAATAAAAACAATAAACAAATGGGACCTAATGAAACTTAAAAGCTTTTGCACAGCAAAGGAAACTACAAACAAGACGAAAAGACAACCCTCAGAATGGGAGAAAATATTTGCAAACAAATCAGTGGACAAAGGATTAATCACCAAAATATATAAACAGCTCATGCATCTCAATATTAAAAAAACAAACAACCCAATCCAAAAATGGGCAGACATTTCTCCAAAGAAGACATACAGATGGCCAAGATGCACACGAAAAGCTGCTCAACATCACTAATTATTAGAGAAATGCAAATCAAAACTACAAGGTATCACCTCACAGCAGTTAGAATGGGCATCATCAGAAAATCTACAAGCAACAAATGCTGGAGAGGGTGTGGAGAAAAGGGAACCCTCTTTCACTGTTGGTGGGAATGTAAATTGATACAGCCACTATGGAGAACAGTATGGAGGTTCCTCAAAAAACTAAAAATAGAATTACCATATGACCCAGCCATCCCACTACTGGGCAAATACCCAGAGAAAACCGTAATTCAAAAAGACGCATGCACCCCAATGTTCATTGCAGCACTATTTACAATAGCCAGGTCATGGAAGCAACCTAAATGCCCATCGACAGATGAATAGATAAAGAAGATGTGGTACATATATACAATGGAGTATTACTCAGCCATAAAAAGGAATGAAATTGGGTCATTTGTTGAGACGTGGATGGATCTAGAGACAGTCATACAGAATGAAGTAAGTCAGAAAGAGAAAAACAGGGGCTTCCCTGGTGGCGCAGTGGTTGAGAGTCTGCCTGCCGACGCAGAGGACGCAGTTTCGTGCCCCGGTCTGGGAGGATCCCACATGCCGCGGAGTGGCTGGGCCCGTGGACCATGGCCGCTGAGCCTGTGCGTCCGGAGCCTGTGCTCCGCAACGGGAGAGGCCACAGCAGGGAGAGGCCCGCGTACCGCAAAAAAAAAAAAAAAAAAAAAAAAAAAAGAAAGAGAAAAACAAATATTGTATATTAACGCATATATGTGGAACCTAGAAAAATGGTACAGATGAACCAGTTTGCAGGGCAGAAACAGACACAGATGTAGAGATCAAGCGTATGGACACCAAGGGGGGAAAGTGGCAGGGAGGGTGGGGGTGGTGTGGGATGAATTGGGAGATTGGGATTGACATATATACACTAACATGTATAAAATGGATAACTAATAAGAACCTGCTGTATAAAAAAAATAATAAAATTCAAAAATTCAAAAAAAAAAAAAAGAATGTAAACAAAGGACGTTGCAGCCATTCAACCTTCAGCCACTGCAGCAGCTTGCCCTCACCTGCACAGCGCACCCTGAGGGGGTTCAGGATGGAGAGAAAACAGGATACTGGCCATAGATAGTTAATGTGCATGTCAAAGGAAGAATTTAAATAAGCCCAGACTCTTGCATCTTCTCATACACAGAAAAGTGCTAAATTCATTAACTTTGGATGTCTGGCTTTTCCTTAATTAGCAGTAATATTGATATTTTGATGTTCGACTACCTTTTCTTTTTTTTTTTTTTGCAAAAACTCCTATATATCCTGACTCCTTCCTTAGGATGTATCCCAGGCTTAAATCCTCATAATGTCCCTAAATAAAGCATAATCCTCAACTTTTAGTTGTGCATTTTTTTTCAGTCGACAGTAGTATATCAAGGCATATGCTATGAGATATGGGTTCAAATTTTTAACTGGTTTCAAATAACTGAAAAGAATTCCCAATACCATTTATTAAAAATTCCATCTTTGTTCCACAGACTTGATGTTCTTCTATGTATTTGAATTTATTTCTGACTTTCTTTTCAATTCTATTTGTCGGTCTATTCATGCCATTATTACAATATTTTAATTATTCAAATTCTATAGTATATTTCAATACCTGATGGGGCTAAAACCCCCATACAGCTATTTGTTTGTGGCTATTCTTTTACTTTTCATGTAAATTTTAGAAACAGCTTGTCTGGTCTTATGGGGAAAAATACCTGATCTCATTAAATTCATACCTTAGCCAAGGGAGAACCAACATCTTTGTGTTGTCTTCTTATCCAAGAACATATCTATCCATTTGTCAGTCTCCTTTTGGCTCTGTAGGTGAGCAGAATTTGCCACCCTAAAATATGTCTCTACAGCATATTGCTTTAGGCTGGTTATTTTCTGAGAAAAGGCAGACTTTACATGTTATTTAAATTTTGTTTGATTTTCTGTTACTCTCTGTCAATTAAATTCTTAGATCAGCCAGAGGAACTTTGAAATGAAGAGGAAAATTTCTTCCTCCTCTACAGCTCCTTCAAGAATGTTTTAATGTTTTCCCCACTCATCTATTTCTATTGATTTTGTAAAAAGGTACTTTCTCTTCCATGTATCTAATGGTTGCTGTACATATAATAACTATTGATTTTTTGTATTTTAATTTTATATCCTATTACTTTATTAAATTAACTTACTATTTATTCTCATGGGCTGTACGGGAATATAGTCATATTTTCTGCAAATAAAAAGTTTTACTCTTTTCAAGTCTTGCAATCTAATGTTGTCATTGTGCTAGCTAATACCTGTAATACAAGAAAACAGTATGGTGAAAGTGGACTCATTTTCTTGTTCTTAACTTTAGGGGAATACCTCCAATATTTTCACATCAGTTTTGGAATGTGTATATATAATACACATTATATATACACATATTTACATATGTACACACTGTATGTTTTAGAGGTGTATATATGTATATATACATGTATTCATTCCATCAATTTGTATTTTATTAAATGTTGAATTTTGTCAAATGCTTTTTTAACATCTATGAGCTTGTCCATATGAGTTTTCTCTGTAAATGATTAATGTTTTCTAATACTGAACCATTCACATATTCCTGGAATAAACTCTACTTGATCATAATGTATTAATTTTTAAATGTAGTGTTGGATCTTTTTTTTTTTTTTTTGGCAGTACGCGGGCCTCACACTGTTTTGGCCTCTCCCGTTGCAGGGCACAGGCTCCGGACGCGCAGGCTCAGCGGCCATGGCTCACGGGCCCAGCTGCTCCGTGGCATATGGGATCTTCCCGGACCGGGGCACGAACCCGTGTCCCCTGCATCAGCAGGCAGACTCTCAACCACTGTGCCACCAGGGAAGCCCTGGATCTTTTCTTAATAATTTATTTAGGACTTTTAAATTGATATCCATGTTTGCTGTTGTTTTGATTCTAAAATAGCATTCAAAATTTTCCTTTTGTTTCTATGCTCTAGAACAGCTCAAATAGTTTTCTGAGGGTCACATCTTTGGCAACTTTTTTTAATGAAATGTGGTCTGTTAAGACTTTGTCTTCCTAGGGTCATCTTTGGTAAATTATATTTTCATAGAGATTATCCATTTCAGGTCTTCAAACTTCTTTGCATTTAATTGTATAAATCAATTTCTTATGATTATTAAAATTCTATTTCTGGATTATTCTCTTTTGTTATTTTGTATTTTGAGTATTTATGCTGTCGCCCCTAGCTACTAGTTTTTCTAACTCCAAAATCAGCAAACTTTTTTGTACAGGGGCTGATAGTAAATATTTTAGGCTTTGCAGACCAAGTACATTATGTAGGTACTTATATAAAAGAGAAACAATTTTCTACAAGATTTTTATTGATGATATTCATAATATAATATAGTAATACTATATTAAGTACTTTTTTAAAAAAAGTAATATTGATCCACTAATGAGAAAAAGGGAATTCTTTTTTAGGAGATAAAATTTTGCTTAATTGGGGTTCAAAGTGTGTGTTTCCTGTCATTCAAAACATTACAAATGTTCATCTGTTAATGCTGATCTGTAATGAGATTTACATGTTTCATATTTGAAAGTGCCTTTTTACACAGATGGGTACTGCCAAATACTGATATCAATCCATGAGCATCTGATTTTAATTAAGTATATTAATCACTGGGAAGGCATTTATAGAATTCTATTAAATTCTCTGATATTTGCCTTTTAGCATGTCATTACTTTGCAGACTAAACACTTGCAATTGAACGTTAGGTGGAAGCTCCTCAACTACACAGTTAAATAAATTTTGAAATAAGGATTTTTTTTTGCATTTGCATCGAGGTCCAAAAAAGAGCTTCTGGAACTTTAGTTTGAGCTCACAAAATTTATCTGCTGAAAGGCCGCATGGGGATGGAGGCCTAACTTCTTGTTTTAACTGTTGACACCACAAGAAGTATAGAAAGTGTTAGGTTGTTGTTGAAATGACTTTACCTGCTGTAAAGGCCAATGTCCAGAGTCATTCAGTACTTGATAACAGTAGTTAAAGGTGGTTCTCCTCATTCAGAAATATTTCAATCTTGGCCCTGAGCTCAAAAAATTTGCAATAAAGTGTTATCACTGCTAAATCATTGAAGTGTGGTAGAGCAGGTCAGGATATTCAGCTCCTATTTCTGACAAAAATTCACAAAAATGATGATGGTTAAGTTCATAAGAATAAATGAAGTTCACTGTTGACACTACTGGTTTTATAACACATGATAGATTCAAGCACTTTCTGCAAAGTACCTGCTGATAATACAATTTGTACAACTATGCCTTTTAATGCTCCACATATATTTTTACTATCAATTGTAACACATCTTAGCAGATTCCATCTTAGGTTGTGCTGAATCAGTGTTGTCTCATCGTCTTTGAAAATAACCTCTTCCGTACTTGTCACAGGCAGACTATTCACAAAGGCTAAATCTTCAAACTTGGCATTGACTCTGAATAAACAACTGAACAGTATTGGTAATATTTATTTACTCACTGAGAGAGACGGAAGACCACTCAATCTTCTGCCTTGTTTTTTTTTGGTGGTATGTGGGCCTCTCACTGTTGTGGCCTCTCCCGTTGTGGAGCACAGGCTCCGGACACGCAGGCTCAGCGGCCATGGCTCACGGGCCCAGCCACTCCGCGGCATGTGGGGTCTTCCCGGACTGGGGTACGAACTCGTGTCCCCTGTGTCGGCAGGCAGACTCTCAACCATTGCGCCACCAGGGAAGCCCCATATGTGTCATTTTTAAATACCTTATTGTAATTTCCTATCTACTTAACTGCTGCTATGAGGGTCACAGGGACCCTCGTTTGTAGGAAGAATGACGCCGCAACTCTTATGAAGCTATAGTAGGAAGCAAGATTTGAAAGCACTGGCAGGTTTTACATTAAATATACTGTATAGCTATCTATTCTATCATCTGCCACCATGTCTAAAATACCGCTGTAGTCCAAACTCATTTATTTGGGTTTTAATTTCTTCTTTAGTCCACTATTAAACTGGACTAGTACCACACAATCTATTAATGGCAATACCTGATCAGAAAGGAGCTGGCATTGACATTTGGAAGCAAAGAGCCCAGAAAGGAGCAAATTGCAGTCAAGAAGGGATGAGGGGTACCTGGTGCTCAACAACAGGCTGAAAAGTCAGGTCATCGATGGCCCTTCTTAGTATCTTAAGCAACAACTGTCATTTGTACCTCTGTTTTCCTCAGATAATTCCACATTATAAGTCATAAAAGGTTGGAAAAAGTAATAGCTAATGCTTATTATTACAGTCTTTAAAGACACATCTGTGTTCATTTGGTTTTTATGATGCTGTGATCCTTATACAAACACAGACACTGTATAAACAAGGTTCAGGGGTGAGGCAAACACCTTGTTCCACACAACAGCCAGGCACTTTCAGCGTCTTTCTGTACAGATGAGGTAGGGCTGGGGTTGCAACGTCATGCCTAACCTGGGCTTCAGATTTGGAACCAGTTCATGTGGAAAATGCAAGTGAAATCGCTGAAGCAATGTTGTAAAAAACAGGAACATTTCCATCCGAGCCAGCTGTTCTCCAAGACAATGTCTTCTCCCTCAACATAAAAAACAGGCATAATAATTTTTCTAAATCCACAATATTTACCAAAATTTAAGTCTAATACGTACCATTCAGGAAACCTGGAACTTAAAGAAACTTAGAGGAAGTTATGTTTATTTTATTCATTTCTTTTTAATAAATTTATTTATTTTTGGCTGCGTCGGGTCTTCATTGCTGTTCATGGGCTTTCTTTAGTTACGGCAAGCAGGGGTTCCCCTTCATTGCAGTGCACAAGCTTCTCATTGTAGTGGCTTCTCTTGTTGTGGAGCATGGGCTCTAAGCCCACAGGCTTCAATAGTTGTGACTCGTGGACTCAGTAGTTGTGGCTCATGGACTCTAGAGCACAGGCTCAGTAGTTGTGGCAGAGGGGCTTAGTTGTTCTGCGACATGTGGGATCTTCCCAGACCAGGGCTTGAACCCATGTCCCCTGCATTGGCAGGAGGATTCTTTTTTTCTTTTTTATAACATCTTTATTGGAGTATAATTGCTTTACGATGGTGTGCTAGTTTCTGCTTTATAACAAAGTGAAGCAGTTATACATATGCATATGTTCTCATATCTCTTCCCTCTTGCACCTGCCTACCTCCCACCCTCCAACCCCACCCCTCTAGGTGGTCACAAACCACCAAGTTGATCTCCCCGTGCTATGTGGCTGCTTCCCATTACCTATCGATTTTACGTTTGGTAGTGTATATATGTCCATGCCACTCTCTCACTTTGTCACAGCTTACACTTCCCCTCCACATATCCTCAAGTCCATTCTCTACTAGGTCTGCGTCTTTACTCCCGTCTTGCCCCTAGGTTATTCACAACCTATTTTTTTCTTTTCTTAGATTCCATATATATGTGTTAGCATATGGTATTTGCTTTTCTCTTTCTGACTTACTTCACTCTGTATAACAGGCTCTAGGTCCATCCACCTCACTACAAATAACTCAATTTCGTTTCTTTTTATGGCTCAGTAATATTCCATTGTATATATGTGCCACAACTTCTTTATCCATTCAACTGTTGATGGACATTTAGGTTACTTCCATGTCCTGGCTATTGTAAATAGAGCTGCAATGAACATTTTGGTACATGACTCTTTTTGAATTGTGGTTTTCTCAGGGTATATTGCCAGTAGTGGGATTGCTGGGTTGTATGGTAGTTATATTTTTAGATTTTTAAGGAACCTCCATACTATTCTCCACAGCGGGTGTATCAATTTACATTCCCACCAACAGTGCAAGAGGGTTCCCTTTTCTCCACAACCTCTCCAGCATTCATTGTTTCTAGCTTTTTTTAAAAAAAATTTTTTTACATCTTTATTGGAGTACAACTGCTTTACAATGGTGTGTTAGTTTCTGCTTTATATCAAAGTGAATCAGTTATACATATACATATGTTCCCGTATCTCTTCCCTCTTGCGTCTCCCTCCCTCCCACCCTCCCTATTCCACCCCTCCAGGCGGTCAAAAGCACCGAGCTGATCTCCCTGTGCTATGCGGCTGCTTCCCACTAGCTATCTATTTTACATTTGGTAGTGTATATATGTCCATGCCACTCTCTCGCTTCTTCACAGCTTACCCTTCCCACTCCCCATATTTTCAAGTCCGTTCTACAGTAGGTCTGTGTCTTTATTCCTGTCTTACCCCTAGGTTCTTCATGACATTTTTTTTCTTAAATTCCATATATATATATATGTTACCATACGGTATTTGTCTTTCACTTTCTGACTTATTTCACTCGTATGACAGACTCTAGGTCCATCCACCTCATTACAAATAGCTCAATTTCGTTTCTTTTTATGGCTGAGTAATATTCATTTTATATATGTGCCACATCTTCTTTAGCCATTCATCCAATGATGGACACTTAGGTTGTTTCCATCTCCTGGCTATTGTAAATAGAGCTGCAATGAACATTTTGGTACATGACTCTTTGAATTATGGTTTACTCAGGGTATATGCCCAGTAGTGGGATTGCTGGGTCATATGGTAGTTCTATTTGTAGTTTCTTAAGGAACCTTCATACTGTTCTCTATAGTGGCTGTACCAATTCACATTCCCACCAGGAGTGCAAGAGTGTTCCTTTTTCTCCATATCCTCTCCAGCATTTATTGCTTCTAGATTTTTTGATGATGGCCATTCTGACTTGTGTGAGATGATATCTCATTGTAGTTTTGATCTGCATTTCTCTAATGATTAATGATGTTGAGCATTCTTTCATGTGTCTGTTGGCAATCTGTATATCTTCTTTGGAGAAATGTCTATTTAGGTCTTCTGCCCATTTTTGGATTGGGTTGTTTTTTGTCATTGAGCTGCATGAGCTGCATATAAATTTTGGAGATTAATCCATTTTCAGTTGCTTCATTTGCAAATATTTTCTCCCATTCTGAGGGTTGTCTTCTAGTCTTGTTTATGGTTTCCTTTGCTGTGCAGAAGCTTTGAAGTTTCATTAGGTCCCATTTGTTTATTTTTGTTTTTATTTCCACTTCTCTAGGAGGTGAGTCAAAAAGGAACTTGCTGTGATTTATGTCCTAGAGCGTTCTGCCTATGTTTTCCTCTAAGAGTTTGATAGCCTCTGGCCTTACATTTAGGTCTTTAATCCATTTTGAGCTTATTTTTCTGTATGGTGTTAGGGAGTGTTCTAATCTCATACTTTTACATGTACCTGTCCAGTTTTCCCAGCACCACTTATTGAAGAGGCTGTCCTTTCTCCACTGTACAGTCCTGCCTCCTTTGTGCATGGGTTTATCTCTGGGCTTTCTATCCTGTTCCATTAATCTAGATTTGTTTTTGTGCCAGTACCATATTGTCTAGATTACTGTAGCTTTGTAGTATAGCCTGAAGTCTGAGAGCCTGATTCTTCCAGCTCCGTTTTTTGTTCTCAAGCTTGCTTTGGCTATTCAGGGTCTTTTGTGTTTCCATACAAATTGTGAAATTTTTTGTTCTAGTTCTGTGAAAAATGGCAGTGGTAGTTTGATAGGGATTGCATTGAATCTGTAGATTGCTTTGGGTAGTAAAGTCATTTTCACAATGTTGATTTTTCCAATCCAAGAACATGGCATATCTCTCCGTCTATTTGTATCATCTTTAATTTCTTTCATCAGTGTCTTATAATTTCCTGCATACAGGTGTTTTGTCTCCTTAGGTAGGTTTATTCCTAGATATTTTATTCTTTTTGTTGCAATGGTAAATGGGAGTGTTTTGTTGATTTCACTTTCAGATTTTTCATCATAGTGTATAGGAATGCCAGAGATTTCTGTGCATTAATTTTGTATCCTGCTACTATACCAAATTCATTGATTAGCTCTAGTAGTTTTCTGGTAGCATCTTTAGGATTCTCTATGTATAGTATGTCATCTGCAAACAGTGACAGCTTTACTTCTTCTTTTCTGATTTGGATTCCTTTTATTTCCTTTTCTTTTCTGATTGCTGTGGCTAAAACTTCCAAAACTACGTTGAATAAGAGTGGTGCGAGTGGGCAACCTTGTCTTGTTCCTGATCTTAGTGGAAATGCTTTCAGTTTTTCACCACTGAGGACAATGTTGGCTGTGGGTTTGTCATATATGGCCTTTACTATGTTGAGGAAAGTTCCCTCTATGCCTGCTTTCTGCACGGTTTTTATCATAAATCGGTGTTGAATTTTGTCGAAAGCTTTCTCTGCATCTCTTGAGGTGACCATATGGTTTTTCTCCTTCTATTTGTTAACATGGTGTATCACGTTGATTGATTTGCATATATTGAAGAATCCTTGCATTCCTGGAATAAACCCCACTTGATCATGGTGTATGATGATCCTTTTAATATGCTGTTGGATTTTGTTTGCTAGTGTTTTGCTGAGGATTTTTGCATCTATGTTCATTAGTGATATTGGCCTGAGTTTTCTTTCTTTGTGACATCCTTGTCTGGTTTTGGTATCAGGGTGATGGTGGCCTCATAGAATGAGTTTGGGAGTGTTCCTCCCTCTGCTATATTTTGGAAGAGTTTGAGAAGGATAGGTGTTAGCTCTTCTCTAAATGTTTGAGAGAATTAGCCTGTGAAGCCATCTGGTAGTGGGCTTTTGTTTGTTGGAAGATTTTTAATCACAGTTTCAATTTCAGTGCTTGTGACTGGTCTGTTCATATTTTCTATTGCTTCCTGATTCAGTCTTGGCAGGTTGTGCCTTTCTAAGAATTTGTCCATTTCTTCCAGGTTGTCCATTTTATTGGCATAGAGTTGCTTGTAGTAATGTCTCATGACGTTTTGTACTTCTGCAGTGTCAGTTGTTACTTCTCCTTTCTCATTTCTAACTCTATTGATTTGACTCTTCTCCCTTTTTTTCTTGATGAGTCTGGTTAATGGTTTATCAATTTTGTTTATCTTCTCAAAGAACCAGCTTTTAGTTTTATTGATCTTTGTTATCATTTCCTTCATTTCTTTTTCATTTATTTCTGATCTGATTTTTATGATGTCTTTCCTTTTGCTAACTTTGGGGGTTTTTTTTCTTCTTCTTTCTCTAATTGCTTGAGGTGCAAGGTTAGGTTGTTTATTCAAGATGTTTCCTATTTCATAAGGTAGGATTGTATTGCTATAAACTTCCTTCTTACAACTGCTTTTGCTGCATCCCATAGGTTTTGGGTCGTCGTGTCTCCATTGTCATTTCTTTCAAGGTATTTTTTGATTTCCTCTTTGATGTCTTCAGTGATCACTTCGTTATTAAGTAGTGTATTGTTTAGCCTTCATGTGTTTGTATTTTTTACACATCTTTTCCTGTAATTGATATCTAGTCTCATAGTGTTGTGGTCGGAAAAGATACTTGATACATTTTCAATTTTCTTAAATTTACCAAGGCTTGATTTGTGACCCACGATATAATCTATCCTGGAGAATGTTCCATAAGCACTTGAGAAAAATGTGTATTCTGTTGTTTTTGGATGGAATGTCCTATAAATATCAATTAAGTCCATCTTGTTTAATGTATCATTTAAAGCTTGTGTTTCCTTATTTTCATTTTGAATGATCTGTCCATTGGTGAAAGTGGGGAGTTAAAGTCCCTGACTATGAATGTGTTACTGTCGATTTCCCCTTTTATGGCTGTTAGTATTTGCCTTATGTATTGAGGTGCTCCTATGTTGGGTGCATAATTATTTACATTATATCTTCTTCTTGGATCAATCCCTTGATCATTATGTAGTGTCCTTCTTTGTCTCTTCTAATAGTCTTTATTTTAAGGGTCTATTTTGTTTGATATGAGAACTGCTACTCCAGCTTTCTTTCGGTTTCCATTTGCATGGAATATCTTTTTCCATCCCCTTACTTTCAGTCTGTATGTGTCTCTAGGTCTGATGTGGGTCTCTTGTAGACAGCTTATATATGTGTCTTGTTTATGTATCCATTTAGCCAATCTGTGTCTTTTGATGGGAGCATTATTCCATTTACATTTCAGGTAATTATCAATATGTATGTTCCTATTCCCATTTTCTTAATTGTTTTGGGTTCGTTATTGTAGGTCTTTTCCTTCTCTTGTGTTTCTTGCCTAGAGAAGTTCCTTTAGCATTTGTCGTAAAAGATGGTTTGGTGGTGCTGAACTCTCTCAGTTTTTGGTAGTCTGTAAAGGTTTTAATTTCTCCATCAAATCTGAATGAGATCCTTGCTGGGTAGAGTAATCCTGGTTGCAGGTTTTTCTCCTTCATCACTTTAAATATGTCCTGCCAGTCCCTTCTGGCCTGCAGAGTTTCTGCTGAAAGATCAGCTGTTAACCTTATGGGGATTCCCTTGTGTGTTATTTGTTGTTTTTCCCTTGCTGCTTTTAATATGTTTTCCTTGTATTTAATTTTTGACAGTTTGATTAATATGTGTCTTGGCATATTTCTCCTTGGATTTATCCTCTATGGGACTCTCTGTGCTTCCTGGACTGGATTAACTATTTCCTTTCCCATATTAGGGAAGTTTCCAACTATAATCTCTTCAAATATTTCTCAGTCCCTTTCTTTTTCTCTTCTTCTTCTGGAACCCCTATAATTCAAATGTTGATGCGTTTAATGTTGTTCCAGAGGTCTCTGAGACTGTCCTCAGTTCTTTTCATTCTTTTTCTTTTTTCTGCTCTGCAATAGTTATTTCCACTATTTTATCTTCCAGGTCACTTATCCATTCTTCTGCCTCAGTTATTCTGCTATTGATCCCTTCTAGAGTATTTTTAATTTCACTTATTGTATTGTTCATTGTTGCTTGTTTCATCTTTAGTTCTTCTAGGTCCTTGTTTAATGTTTCTTGTATTTTGTCTATTCTATTTCCAAGGATTTGGATCATCTTTACTATCATTATTCTGAATTCTTTTTCAGGTAGACTGCCTATTTCCTCTTCATTTGTTAGGTCTGGTGGGTTTTTATCTTGCTCCTTCATCTACTGTGTGTTTTTCTGTCTTCTCATTTTGCTTATCTTACTGTGTTTGGGGTCTCCTTTTTGCAGGCTGCAGGTTCGTAGTTCCCGTTGTCTGTCCCCAGTGGCTAAAATTGGTTCAGTGGGTTGTGTAGGCTTCCTGGTGGAGGGGACTAGTGCCTGTGTTCTGGTGGATGAGGCTGGATCTTGTTTTCTGGTGGGCAGGTCCACGTCTAGTGGTGTGTTAGGGGTGTCTGTGGACTTACTATGATTTTAGGCAGCCTCTCTGCTAATGGGTGGGGCTGTGTTCCTGTCTTGCTAGTTGTTTGGCACAGGGTGTCCAGCACTGTAGCTTGCTGGTCGTTGAGTGAAGCTAGGTGCTGGTGTTGAGATGGGGATCTCTGGGAGATTTTCGCCATTTGATATTATGTGGACCTGCGAGGTCTCTTGTGGACAAGTGTCCTGAAGTTGGCTCTCCTACCTCAGAGGCACAGCACTGATCCCTGGGCGCAGAATGAAAAGCCTTTCATCCACATGGCTCAGAATAAAAGGGAGAAAAAGAAGAAAGAGAGAAAGAGAGAGAGAGAGAAAGAAAGAAAGAAAGAAAGAAAGAAAGAAAGGAAGGATGGAAGGAAGGAAGGAAGGTGGGCGTGATGGAGGGAGGGAGGGAGGAAGGAGGGCAGGAAGGAAAGAAAGAAAGAAGATAAAATAAAGTAAGATAAAATGAAGTTATTAAAATAAAATTAATTATTAAGAAAAAAACAAACAAAAAAAATGGACGGATAGAACCCTAGGACAAATGGTGGAAGCAAAGCTATAAAGACAAAATCTCACACAGAAGCATACACATACACACTCACAAAAAGAGGAAAAGGGGAAAAAAATAATAATTCTTGCTCTCAAAGTCCACCTCCTCAATTTGGGATGATTCGTTGTCTATTCAGGTATTCCACAGATGCAGGGTACATCAAGTTGATTGTGGAGCTTTAATCTGCTCCTTCTGAGTTTCTGGGAGAGATTTCCCTTTCTCTTCTTTGTTCTCACAGCTCCCGGGGCTCAGCTTTGGATTTGGCCCTGCTTCTGCGTGTAGGTCGCTGGAGGGCGTCTGTTCTTCACTCAGACAGGATGGGGTTAAAGGAGCAGCTGCTTCAGGGACTCTGGCTCACTCAGGCCGGGCAGAGGGAGGGGTACAGAGTGTGGGGCGAGCCTGCAGCGGCAGAGGCGAGCATGACGTTGCACCAGCCTGAGGTGTGCCACTCTGCGTTCTCCTGGGGAAACTGCTCCTGGATCCCGGGACCCTGGCAGTGGCAGGCTGCACAGGCTCCCCAGAAGGGGGGTGTGGATAGTGACCTGTGCTCGCACACAGGCTTCTTGGTGGCAGCCGCAGCAGCCTTAGCATCTCATGCCCGTCTCTGGGGTCCACACTTTTAGTCGTGGCTCACGCCCATCTCTGGAGCTCCTTTAAGCAGCGCTCTTAATCCCCTCTTCTCACGCACCAGGAAACAAAGAGGGAAGAAAAAGTCTCTTGCCTCTTCGGCAGGTACAGACTTTTCCCTGGACTCCCTCCCGGCTAGCCATGGTGCACTAACCCCCTGCAGGCTGTGTTCACGCTGCCAACGCCAGTCCTCTCCCTGCGCTCCGACCAAAGCCCGAGCCTCAGCTCCCAGCCCCGCCCGCCCCAGCGGGTGAGCAGACAAGCCTCTCTGGCTCGTGAGTGCTGGTCGGCACCAATCATCTGTGTGGGAATCTCTCCGCTTTGCCCTCCGCACCCCTGTTGCTGTGCTCTCCTCTGCAGCTCCGAAGCTTTCCCCCTCCGCCACCCGCAGTCTCTGCCTGCGAAGGGGCTTCCTAGTGTTTGGAAACCTTTCCTCCTTCACAGCTCCCTCCCACTGGTGCAGGTCCCGTCCCTATCCTTTTGTCTCTGTTTATTCTTTTTTCTTTTGCCCTACCCAGGTACGTAGGGACTTTCTTGCCTTTTGGGAGGTCTGAGGTCTTCTGCCAGCGTTCAGTAGGTGTTCTGTAGGAGTTGTTCCACGTGTAGATGCATTTCTGGTGTGTCTGTGGGGAGGAAGGTGATCTCCACGTCTTACTCTTCCACCATCTTCCCTCTGTTTCTAGCTTTTTATATGATGGCCATTCTGACTGGTGTGAGATTATATCTCATTGTAGTTTTGATTTGTATTTCTCTAATGATTAATGATGTTGAACATTCTTTCATGTGTTTGTTGGCAATCTGTATATCTTCTTTGGAGAAATGTCTATTTAGGTCTTCTGGCAGGTGGATTCTTAACCACTGCGCCACCAGGGAAGCCTGGAAGTTATGTTTATTAAAGGATTTTCTTAAGCCACAAAGAATAGAAATTGGCACTTTGGTTCCCACAGGCCATTTCTTCATCTTCTTTTGTAAGGTCATGTACTGTTGTAAGCTCATTAGTTCTATTCTCCACTTCCTTTGCATGTGGCAACAGAGCCTGAGATATGCCATGAAAGATGTGAGGTGTGACACTTTGTTCTCTTGACCCAGGAGAAGTTCATTTCATTTCAAATGACTGCATGTGTACCCTTCCCCAGTGAAAGGATTTTTCCAGTCCATCTTCCATGGGTCTCGTGATCCGTGTACTTGTTCACAGGAGACGCAATATTTTTGGAGATGAGGTATAAGAATTGAGAGCCAAGAGAGCTAGATTCTAGTTTCACTTCAAGTTATGATGCCATTCCTGTCCCTGGGTCTCAGTCTCTCAAGCTGCCTGTTACTGATTTCTAGCTCTACAAGTTTTGATTACAAGCCAAAATCCACAAGCAAGAAAGTTTCAGAAAAAGCCAGAGCTTCTCATCAATTTCTTTCTAGCTGTTAAATTATGGCTTATTTTGAGTAGAAATAGGTGTTAATGAGCTCTAATTAAACCATTCTCTCCCATAAGATTCAATACTGTTTTCAGAGTTGGGATATTAACTCTACAAGAGAATGCTTCAGATTAAGGTATTATACATGATAAATCAGCATTATACTTTTTCCTAAAGTTATGCCCCTTTGAAAGTTCTCTTACCTAGGGAAAAGGGAACCAAAGCTTCTTTCTTGGCAAAATATCCACTGCTGTCCAGAAATCGGTCTGGATAGAACACTTCTGGGTCTCTCCAATACTTTTCATCAAAGTGTACAGAATAAAGATTTGTAATTACTGTTGTGCCTTTAGGAATGGAATAACCACGTACAACTGCATCCTCAGAGGTTGCATGGAAAATCCCTAATGGCACTATATTACAGAATCTTAAAACTTCATGTAAAACTGCCTCAGTATAAGGCATTTTGCATTTGTCATCCCAAGAAGGTGTCCCACTTGGTCCTATAATTAAATCAATCTCTTTCTGAACTTGTCCTGTAAGAGAAAAAGTGTTCAAGTTATTATGCAATTCTTAGAATTATATCTAAAGTAATTTCCCTTTAGGATAAAACAAAAGATAACCTGTAGTAAGCCAACAAGGTATGGGGACACCCAGATTCAGATTTTTCATTATCTGGAAGTTCTACTTAAATATGTGCCACATATCTTATACAACCAGTACCCAATGATCTAAGTAATTTTGTTGTGAAAAACACATTATAAGTAATAAAAATTAAACAAATCTAGAATTAGAATAACAACACTCTCAGCAAGGAAAAGAGTGAAGCATAAAAACTTAAATTAAAAAAAACCAGGGTTGGGACTTCCCCGGCAGGCCAGTGGTTAAGACTCCATGCTTCCACTGCAGCAAGCACGGGTTCGATCCCTGGTTGGGGAACTAAGATCCTGCATGCAGAGTGGTGCAGCCGAAAAACAACAACCACCACCACCACCAGGGTTCAGGTCCCAGCTTAGCACTGGAAGGGAGTGAGCAAATCAGTCACTCAGCCTTTTCCCTCATTTATGAAATAGGTATTATAAGACATCTCTGAGGTTTTTATACGAATTTAGATAACAGTTTTGAAAACCTTATAGCTATTCAATGCTTCTCTTTTTGGATAGCACAGCAGGAGTTCCTAAATAGAATACCTTGTACAAGGCCAAAGACTCTAAAACATGTGTGAGCCTTAAATGTAAGAACAGACCTTGAGATCACTGGAATCCTTACCTTGAATGTTAGGATAAAGGGCCATGAAAAGAATTGCCCACTGTAGCACATTGGTTGTAGTTTCAGTTCCAGCAATGATGAGTTCACCCACCGAGAAAATCAGGTTTTCTTTGGAGAAAGTAGATGATGGGTCATTTTTACCTTGATCCATCTCATCTAAATAAGCATCAACAAAATGCTGAGGTAACTGAGGCTTTCTGTTGATGGAAACTTTTTCAATAAGCCTGGAGAGAAAGTCATAGACCACAGCTGCATTTCTAAACAGTTGTTGATGTTTTCCAAAAGGTAAGATGCCAATCCATGGAAAGGCATTATAGAGGAAGACTGAGGCGTTGGTGGCTAGTTCCACATTTTCACTAAATAATTCAATCATGTGCTGAAAATCAGTGTCTTCATAAGTGAATCGTTGTCCAAAAATTATCAGATTGGTTATGTTTGAAACGGCATTTGTTATTAATTGTTTAAAGTCAAAAGGGCTACCATTGTATGTTTCAATAGCATCAATGAAAAATTTGGTTTCTTCTAAGATTTTAGATTCAAAAGACTTTTGGCCATATCCAAAACAGCGAAAGCTGTTTACAGCTAATTTTCTGTGATCAACCCATCCTCGGCCATATCTGGAATTGAGTAAGCCTAAAAAGAAAAAGGGATGGTTAGTCATTCTTCTCCAAATTATCTTTCTATGATACTATTAAAAATTTTTTTATCATTCCTACATCCCTGTATCTAACAGCTAAAAATACTATGCAGGGAAGAAAAAAAAAAAAAAGACGGTATTCATTCTTCTCCAAATTTTCTATAAAACTAAAACTAGACCCAGTAGTTAAGCTCTATTCTTTACTCCTCATTAGCCATGGACTATTATAAACAGATAAAGCTTATCCATACTTCTCATCTGGGCACAGGCAGAAAAGACTTATAATCTCCCACCACAAGAAACTGAACTGTCTTCTGTAATTCAACCTGGGTGAACAAGGCCTTGGGTGACCTTATTATCCAACTTCTATTATAAGCCTAATTTACAAAAGACGAATGACTGTGTGTTCTATGGGCAAAATTTTATCCTGGACTAAACACATACCTGAGAAATCATCCTTCTCGAATTAGAAATTTCCTGCTTTAAGAGACTAGATTTTAGAATACAAATTTCCTCCCATTAAAGGCATATGTTACCTAATACTATAACTGGAAGTGGCAAGGATGGCCTGAATGAGGTGTCAACATAGTGGAAATACTCAAGCCAAAAGCAGGTGCTAGGGACTGAATGTTTGTGCCACCACAACATTCAAATGTTGAAGCCTAATCCCCAATGTGATGGTATTAGGAAATTAGGTATTTGGGAAATAATTATGTAATGAGCCCTCATGAATGAGCTTTAGTGCCATTATAAGAAGGGATGTGGGAAGAGATGACTGCTCTTGGTTATGTGAGGATACAAGGAGAAGACGGCAGTCTGCAAGCCAAGAAGCAGGCTCTTTCCAGACACTGTTCTGCTAGTACCTTGATCTTGAATTTCCTAGCCTCCAGATCTGATAGAATAACTGTCTGTTGTTGAAGCCACTTAGTCTATATATTTTTGTTACAGCAGCCCAAACTAAGGGGACAAACATGAAACTCAAACTTCTAATGTTGATATTGCTTGCCTTGAAATCTCAGTCTCCACAGTATACTCTGCTGTTCTGATATGTCTACTATGGAATATTTTCCCTTTAAATCGATTATCAAGAAAAAAACTTCTTCCGCATATATATTTCTGTAACGTGTAGTTTACTTGGAATTTCATTCATAATTGGTACATAGGTATACCTATGATGAAAAATGTCATGTTCTCTTGTCTACATGAAGTACCTATGTAATTTACATTTCAACAACTTTTGTGCAACAGTTTTTGAATTTGGAACTTATGATGAAATTAACCATAAATAAGGGGGTCTTTAACGCTGTGCAGCAATTTTATATGCCATATTCCATTCTCTTTTCTATACTCCCAGATGACTATTCATTCAACATAATGTATTTCTGGAGCTAAAGTGTCTTAGATATATCAGTGAATAAAAGAGGCAAAGATGGCTATTTCTCATGGGCCTTACATACTAGTGAGGAGAGACAAACAAATTATAGAGCAAGGAAGGAGACATAGGGTGGTCAGGAAAAGCCTCAGTGAGAAGGTGACATAAGTAAAGACACAGGAGATGGGAGTGAGTCAAGCAGATATCCAGGGAAAGATCACTGCAGGTAGAGAGAACCAGTGCAAAGGCACTGAGATAAAAGCAAGCCCAAGAGAAATGTATGCATATGGGATACATGTGCATAATATATGCATACAGTTACACACAAGAAGGTACACAGGAGCCTGGTTATAACCCTATACTGGCCAGTCTGTGTGCCCAGGCATGGGCTGAACCCGCCTAAAGGGCCACTTTTTCCTATTCAAACAGCGGGTTTATGGTGGCTCTGATTTCCCACTTCCAAGTTCAGTGCATATGCATCTTAAAATAACACATCTAGGGAATTCCCTGGTGGTCCAATGGTTAGGACTCCATGCTTTCACTGCTGAGGGCCCAGGGTCAGTCCCTGGTTGGGAACTAATATCCCGCAAACTGGGCAGTGCAGCCAAAAAAAAAAAAAAAAGAAACCACATCTAATTTTCTTTCTTTTTAAAAAAAAAAAAATTTATTTATTTATGGCTGCGTTGGGTCTTCACGCGGGCTTTCTCTAGCTGCGTCAAGCAGGGTCTACTCTTCGTTGTGGTGCACAGGTTTCTCATTGTAGTGGCTTCTCTTGTTGCGGAGCACAGGCTCCAGGAGCACAGGCTTCAGTAGTTGTGGCACACGGGCTTCAGTAGTTGTGGCTCATGGGCTCAGTAGTTGTGGCTCACAGAGCGCACGCTCAGTAGTTGTGGTGCACGGGCTTAGTTGCTCCACGGCATGTGGGATCTTCTCGGACCAGGGCTCAAACCCGTGTCCCCTGCACTGGCAGGCAGATTCTTAACCACTGTACCACCAGGGAAGCCCAACACATCTAATTTTCTACTTATTTTTTTACTATTTCTTTAAAAGTCTTAAGTTGAATGCATGTTTTTTCTTTCTTTATGATAAAAACAGTCTAAATGATAAGTTTATAGCTTCAAAAAACATATAGTTTATCCTAAATATTACTCTGATCACATCATACATTTTCATAATTTCTTTAAAGGTCTTCTATTATAATTGTGGTATAATTTCTTCTTTGGCCTAATTATTACTTGGAAGAGTATTTAAGAAGCTGGAGATTTGCTTTTTATTTATATTATTGCTTTCAAGTGTCATCATGCCCTGGCCTAAGAATTTGGCCTTTAAAATTGGTGTTTTCTTTGCATTAATTGATTTGCTTTGCAATTTAATATATGGTTAATTTTTATGTTTTTCCTTTTCAATCAATGTCTTCTTTAGTCTATGTAACCAAGATACTGTTGAATTTTTCTTTCAAATGAAGAGTGAAGCTCTCATTGAACTGGAAAATTTTGGAGATAAAAACTCTCTTATACTATTAAGTATGAAAACGGATGTATCTGACGTCAACATTCTATTTTAGGCTTTCTGTTGCTGCTTTCGTCTCATCCGTTCTGTTAACTTTCAGCCTTTCTCCCTTGTTGAATATGCAATCATCCGACACTGATCAACACTAAACCATAGAGAATACTAGTCCTTTACACAAACCTACAATTCTTCATTTACATATCATATTAATTAGTAAAGAAAGGCTGTTTCAGGGTCTATAAGCTTATAAGTAAAATAATAGTAAAATGTCACCAAGCACTCAAGACTAGCTTCAAAGATACTTTTGATTCAAGTATGTGTACATGTGTATGTATTCTTAACCTGTTTCACAAAACCTGCACATATTATTAAGTGCTAATTCTTTAAAACATTATTTACAATATTTATTAGAACTGGATTACAACAGTAGAATTAGTATGTACTGGCCTAAAATATGAATGTAATGCAGCCTGAAGGGTTCTCAAATATTAGGGTCTGTAACCTAAATTAACTAATTAACACTTTCTTGTTAATCAGTACAACAGAATCCAATCTCTATGTACTAAATTTACATAAAATAAGAAATGTGGGGACTTCCCTGGTGGCACAGTGGTTAAGAATCCGCCTGCAAATGCAGGGGACACGGGTTCAAGCCCTGGTCAAAGAAGATCCCACATGCCGCAGAGCAACTAAGCCCATGTGCCACAACTACTGAGCCTGCACTCTGTGAGCCACAACTACTGAGCCCATGTGCCACAACTACTGAAGCCCGTGTG
This sequence comes from Phocoena sinus, assembly GCF_008692025.1. Taxonomy (NCBI): domain Eukaryota; kingdom Metazoa; phylum Chordata; class Mammalia; order Artiodactyla; family Phocoenidae; genus Phocoena; species Phocoena sinus. The sequence goes on from NC_045770.1 coordinate 68,956,683, forward strand.
CCTAGAGCCCATGATCTGCAACAAGAGAAGCCACTGCAATGAGAAGCCCACGCACCACAACGAAGAGTAACCCCCACTCACCGCAACTAGAAAAGGCCCGTGCACAGCAATGGAGACCAAATGCAGCCAAAAATAAATAAATAAATAAATATTTTTTAAAAAGGAAATGTGATTTAAAATAGCTTAGTAAATCATTAGGTAGGTGAAAATAAACATACCTCCCATTTTTGTCATCTTCATGAATAAAGGAAGGCATGGTCTGTCTGCAAAAATTTCACTTTGATGAACAAGGCATTCCTTTACTACATCATAGCCATTTAGAACCACTGCTGATATACCTCCAAGATCCAAACTGAAGATCTTTGAGAAGAAAAGAAAAACATTTAAATGGCAAAATACATGGAGAAATATAACCATAGAAATCCACATATACTAAGTCCAGCTCTCCCAGTATTTGTTACTCCCTGAAAATGCTGGCATTTATTACTCAGCTGACAATGTTTAGAGTGCCTTCTCTCTACAAGGCACGTCAAAGACCATGATTTCATTACTCATTCAGTGGCTCAAGACATAATCTTATAAATGGTGTAATGAAAAGAGTACCAGACTCAGGAGGCCTGGGTTCTAGTTTAAGTTTTGCCATTAAACAGATACAGGACACCTGGCAGAACCCTTTAACTTTTTGGGCTTCAGGGCTGCCACAGAAAATCAAGAAATACTTGATATTTATGCTCTTTTAAAATTCATTCCAACTCAAAACATTCAATGATATCTCAGAATCTGTTTATTTCCAAGATGAATGAGGAAGTGGCTCCATCTACACATCATTTATTATTCCAGGTTTAGGTAGGGGAGGGGATTGTCAAAGGCCTGAGAGACAACTTTTGAGGTATAAAATGTTGGGGCCCAGGATATGCAACCCCAAAATATGCCTCAATGGCATATTAATTATTTTGAATTAAAGTTACTGAAGAAATGGCCAACGCAAGAGGGATGCTCTAGGGAGTTCCCTGGTGGCCTAGTGGTTAGGATTTGGTGCTGTCACTGCTGTGTCCCGGGTTCAATCCCTAGTAGGGAACTGAGATCATGCAAGCTGCTCGGCACAGCCAAAATTTTAAAAAAAGAAAAAAAAAAGAGGGACACTTTCTCTTTTTTGTCTCCCTGAAAGCAGGAAATAAATCTCTCATGTGAAAGGTATACTCCATGCATCTGGAGGTAGGACACCCTTATTGCCAAAGATAGGGAATTTGGGGGTGAGAATCCTTTTTTAAACAAACCTTGTTACTTCTTTAATGTACTGCCCAAGCACAAACTCTCTTTAGATTCTTCACCAATTGGGCACCCAAAACCAAAGTTTCTTTGTCCTGTCAATTCTTTGCAAATTTATTGGTTCTTTGTCTAAGAAGTAGAAAATCTGCCTGCTTTGGCCACTTCCTCCATCCCATGTCTGTGAAACCTCCGTGTGCATGGAGTCAAATGTGTTTCTTTTTCTCCTGTTAATCTGTCTTGTGTCAATTTTATTATTAGTCCAGCCAAAAGTACTCAAGAGGGGCAGAGGGGAAAATTTCCCTCTCCTCAACAAAACATACTGAAACTCACAGGCTTATTTATTTGGGCCCCTGAATTCCACGAAGTTAACAAAGAGGGCCCTAAGGGAATTTGACCTTGGAGGACTGGCATCCACCACATTGGCACAGGCGGCTGCCCCTCAGCTAAAAGATGGAATATCCATCCTATTCCTTGCTGAAGCTTCTCATGTGCTTCACCACAGGTTCACTTACAACGTCACACCTCCTGCAGTCTATTCTAGCTAGCCCTATATAGAGGCCTAGGGAACAATGCTGCCTTATTAGTGGGATGCAAAGATTGCTTATCCCCATCCTCTCAGTGGGTGGCTGAGAGCTTTTGAGAGCCAAAACACTGAGTCAAGCCTCATCTCTGGGCAAACAGGTAGAACAGATTTAGCTATGATTCACACTACTTTGGGGGGTGGGGTGGGAGGTACCAGGAGACTTAGCAGAGAATTGAAGTTCAGCAGAAGTAGTTACAGTAGCAAAAGTGATGAAGACCTCCAAGTAGTAAAGAATCAACCAGCTGAGAAGGGTCTTTGGCACAAGGATGGGCCCTGCCAACTGAGCAGTAGGTATATCCAGAACTTTGGGAAGCAGCATGGACTGCCTGCCACAAGTAAAGTTATTAGTCAAAAGTGGCAGTGTAAGAGTTTCAGCACAAAGGAAGTGGTTACCAGCTGAGCAAAGATGGGGCTCTTTCAGTTCCCAAAGCAGTAATGGGATGGTCTTAAAATCTTTTCACAGAAGCGTAATTTTAAGCAGATATAAAGAAAAAATTCCTCCTCCTGTGTGTCTCCTCTACTCTCAGTACTCCACTACAACACCTATAACACCAGATGTGTGCAATTCTGGGACACCAGCTGGGTGTCCTACAATTTAACTCAATTCTGACATTATCTACCAGGAGAAAGTGTCAGATTCCGCAGGTTAAGGGCTCAATAACACAAGAGTGCTCCTCCACTTCAGACTCCAATCACAAGTCGAGGTTGTTACCTGTGCTTCTGATCAAAGGGCTATAAAATCAGAGGTTCCCATGACCTCCTCCTCAGGTTTGATTAATTTGATAGAGTGGCTCACAGAACTCAATAAAATATTTTACTTACTAGATTACCGGTTTCTTAAAAAAGGATGTAACTCAGGAGCAGCCATATGGAAGAGATGCATAGGGCAAGTGTATGGTCAGGCCACTCAAGATGGCTGTTCTCTTGCTCTCTGTATATCACCCTGCTCAACCAATGCCTGCTTCACCTATACCCTACTCACATGACTGACCTTCCTACATACTTGCCCCAGGCTCCAGCTACTGACTGTTCTTATCAAAGGGGCAGCGAGGGGCGTGCCCCTCTGCTAGTGTACCTGATAACCAATGAAGCAACCTGAATCAACTCCCCTTAACTGGTAATCCCCTACTCCCTTCCCCTGCTGCCAGGTCCTGCCTTCCACCTGCCACACACGGTGGGGTATCGCTCCAGGACCTTGCTTCAGTTACGTAAGATCCCTATCCATTGATGTCTCCGTTGCTGACTCCGGGCTCTTTCTTCAGTCTTGGAGCTGGGCAAGTACAGGCCTTGCCGGCCTGCAGGGTGCAGTCCAACAGCAAGGTATGAGGAAAGGGGTGTAGAGCTTCCATGCTCTCTCCAGGCATGCTAGCCTCTGCTCACCTCCACGTGTTCACCAATTCACCATGGAAGCTCTCAGAGCCCTATAATTCAGGGATTTTTATGGAGGCTTTATTACCTAGGCATGATTGATCAAATCATTGGCCACTGGTGACTGACTCTACCTCCAGCCCCCCTCCCTTCCCCAGAGGTAAGATGAGTAGAACTGAAAATTCCAACCCTCTAATCCTGGTTGGTTCTCCAGGCAACAAGCTCCCATCCTTAAGGGCTTTCCATTAACATTCACATAAACTCTGAGGTGGGTGAAAGGGGCTTATTATGAATAATAAAAGATGCATCTACCACTCTCAACACTTAGGAAGTTCCAAGGGTTTTGGGAGCTTGTGCCAGGAAAGGTACAAAGACCAAATACACATTTATTAAAAATCACAGTATCACAAGCAGAGACAATAACGAAGGGTATTAGTGAATAGGCAGTGGTCCTGATGCAGGAAAAAAATCCCCAACTTTGTGATTAAATCAACTTTGTGATCGATTTCACAACGATGGGATTACAAATTCTGTTAATAGGAAGGCAGAACAGACAGGGGAGTTAATTTCAGGGTAATGCTGTCAGGTTGTGGACACTAGAGATTGCAAAAACCAACTAGGAGCCATAACTTGAGAACATTGTTATACAATCCACCTTTACTCAAAAATGAGATGGTCCTCTATTTCACGGTGAAAACTGGGGAAACTGTTACTTGAGCTAGCATCTATTCAGGTACATGCTCTTTTCAAGGACTTTTGGTAGAAGTTTGTAAATCAAATTGTGAAAATTCATCCTTATGCTGCTTTAATCTATGGAAGTGTCCAAGATTAGTTTTATATATTTTTTAATTTATTCAATAATTTTTATTATTATTATGGGGTAGTTATGATGCTGGCAAAGATGGAAACAGGTACACATAAAACAGCTTCTAGAAGTCAGTCTATGATCTTCAAGTCTTTTGCCCTATTCCCAAACTAGCTCTACCCACGATTTTTCACTATCTCAGTTAATGACCATTCCAGCCATCCTTCAAGCTATATTCTGGTCCCAAACTGCCCATGGTTTTTGTTTTTTGGGGTTATTTTTGGCCACACCGCAGCACGTGGGATTTTAGTTCCCTGATCAGGGATTGAACCTGCACCCCCTGCAGTGGAAGCTCGGATTCTTAACCACCAGACTGCCAGGGAAGTCCTGAGCTGCCCATGTTGACTCCATTTTTCACCCAAGCCCCACATCACTGCTTAGCAGTCACGATGTTTCAACTTTAACAATACAGACAGGATATGACAATTTCTTACCACTTCCGTCACTAACACTCTAATCCTTCGTTTCTCCCCTGTGTTATCTCAACAGCCTCTTAACTTGTCTCTTTATAAGTGATTCTCAGCATGGCATACTCCTGCTTCATGGCCTTTGTACTTGTTCCCTTGGCCTGGAATGTTTTTCCCCTAGATACTCCCATACCTTGCTCCTTCACTTCATTCAAATATTTGCTAAGACGCCTTTTTTTTACAGTGAGGCCTGCTCTAACCCATTTAAATTTCACCCCCTAGCATTCTCCATTTTCCTTACCCTAATTTAGTTTACTTCTTACTCTGTACTCTAACATATTATATATTTATTGTGTTTATATTGTCCCTATCCTGCTCCCCACCTCCCCTCCACTGGTAGAGTGTAAGCTACACGAGGGCAGGGATTTTCACCTGTTTTGTTCATTGCTAAATCTTCACATCTAGCATAGTATTAATACATAGCATATGATAACAACTGATAAATATATGCTGAATTAAAGAATAGTGGGGGAGACACACATTTAAGCATATTATTACAACACTATGGGCTAAGTGCTAATAACAGAGGAATGTAAAAAGTGCTGTTGATGAAAACTGATAAATAACTGCCACACACTTTTCAACATTTGCTTGGGCTGTTTTCTCATTTGGAATGCCTACCTTGACTGCCATACCGTCCAAACCCCACCAAATCTTTAAGGACCAACCTCCATGAAGCCTTTCTCGGTGCACTCTCTTTCTCTCTCTCCCTTGAACCACCACAGCACATGCTCAGAAGCTCCCATGGCACTTATTTAATACTACCTAAAACCAGAGGCATTCATATTCCTGTCTTCTGCTTGCCTGCTAAATTATAAACTCTTTAGATTCAGTGATTTCATCTCTTTCATCTTTGAACGCTCCACGGAATCTCATTCAATGCCTTGCTTAAATCTCAATAAACACTTACTGTATAAATAAATTATAGGTTGTCAACTCCACATGCCTCAAATTAATTATTTTATTATCCCTACATGCATTACCTGAAAATAATCTGTAAAAACTCCTTGTGCTAGCTTTGCTAGCTAGGGAATGCTTCTCGAAATCTGGGTTAACATTAGTCACTGCAGAAGCTTACGCATTCAGAGTGAATCTCCAAGGAAATGCTAAGTCTCAGTGTGATACATTTCTATATAAGATTGTCTTTAAAATGACTGTATAAGTCTTGAGCACCGGTTGTCTTCCTTTCAAGAATTATGAAGGAGAATTGAATTCACAGACTTCATAAAAGTAGGTGTCACTTGAAGGGACTGTCATTTCTTATAAGCAATTTTAAAGTCCAGGGCTTGCTTTCTCTGAGTACACATCTCCAGATCATCAAGTAAGACAGTGGAAAAATAAGATTCTGTATTTATAAGTACGACATATAAACAACTTTCCACAACCTTCTAGAAGTACAGGAGATAATAGTTTCCTTCCACTTCCAAAAAAGGTATAGTATTTTAACAACTCATACTGTTAGCGGAAACACTGACTGAAACTGCCCGCCCTGGCCAGGCAAAGACAGTAACAATTTGCATGAGTTATTTTATGACAGGAGATCCTGGTAAGGAACATAGAACTAACAAGCCACCAACCGGAAGAATACAGAAAAGGTAAAACGGAGAGAGGAGATGCCAGTCGACATGTCCTACCAACCTCCCAGAATCCTCCTCGCTTGAATCCATCTTGGCTGAGCAGTTGCGCACCCACCAGAAAGGAACCTGAGTCAGAATGGTTGGCCAGAGACAACCCGGAAACTAATCCCATCACCATAAAACCCGAGACTGCGAGCCACATGGCAGAGCAGTTCTCCTGGTTTCCTCACCCTCCTGCTCTCCACCCAGGCACCCCTTTCCAATGAAGTCTCTTGCTTTGTCAGCACATATGTCTCCTCAGACAATTCATTTCTTAGTGCTAGACAAGAGCCCACTCTGGGGCCCTGGAAGGGGTCTCCCTTCCTGCAACAATACCAACTTTGAGACTTTGTCAGAATTGGAAAATACCTCTGAGACAATGGGAGAACTGTAGGGGTGTTTCACAACTAAGATAAAGAGCAAGTAGCTTAAAGGGTTAATACATCAGGTGGTTTTCAACTTAAGTCTAAAACTGAGTTACTCAAACCATGTCTACTCTTCAATGCATACATCCTTTCCATTTCTGCTCCTTTTTCTTTTTCCTCTGCTCCTCTTATACCTAATAGCACAGGTTAGCCCTATTTAATTTTACCACCTTCAGTAAAAAGACCTCTTTGTAAAGAACCAAGGTTGCCTCAAATATATAGTTGCACTAGCAATAAAACTGGTTACTCATGCCAAATTCTTATCCAATGTACCAGATCTACCTATGCCAAGATGACAGTCTTCCAGCACATTTATAATTTGCAGTCTATTATAAGACTAAATTACCCCTCTCCCAAAAGAACGTTCATAGTAAATACAGAGTTCATTTCAGTTCAAATATCTACGTATGAAAAACAGTTCCCTATTCTGCATGACACCATTTCACATAACTGGTCTAAAAACACTTTCTACTTTGTAGGCCTAATAAGTTGTTCTGTAATTAATAACTAACATTTACTCAAAGAACATCTGAATAGCACTTAACTGTGTTCAGTTATTATTATTACCATTACGCATATCGCGAAACCTTAAGATTCAGACAAGTAAAGGTCAAGTTTTACCTGACGAAAGAGGACTCAACCTCTCGTCTTGCGCTTTCACATCTTATGATTTCTCTAAATATTAATGCTGCTTTGAACACCAGAGATCAAATATATTCAATGGAAATCATGGAAATACACTCAATTCCTGAGAACTGGAGGGTGGAAAACAGTATCTAAGAATTACACAATTTGCTTTATCTAAGCCCAGCCTCCCTTTAGCGACATATACCATCAGGGAACTGCAGAAACCTAGAATAATTATTGTAAAAGCTGGTTTAAATACGGATGTAAGCCCAAACCTGAAACACCGCAATTGCCAGGCAGCCCTGTGGTACTTTTCCTTCAAAACACAATTTGTGGTCGATCGTTAGATTAGTTTTTTTCTCTGGCTAGACTGTAACTACCTAAAATTGGGCTGTGCCTTCTTCATCTCTCCCCAGCACCTGGCAGAGCCTGGCTGGTCGTTTCCTATAAAAGAATGGATTCAAAAGGAAACAAGTGAGCCGTGTTAGTGCCAGTGTTCTGGAAACTTCTGCCTCCTCGAGGTCAGGACACCCTTCCAAACACAAGCTAGCGTTTTGGCCTTTCCCCTGCTAGTTCGCAGCGGCGTGGCTGCCTGCAAGTCACTCAGCTGGTCTATGCCGCAGTTTCCTCCTCTGTAAAACGGGGAGGACCAGAGGATCTGCCCCCGGGGCGCCCGCACTGCAAGGGAGGCTGGCCCACGGCCGGCGCAGTCTCCGTGTTTGCTGCGGGGACGCTCCCGGCTCCGGGCAGACAGGAAGGCACTGCGACTCCGCACTAATTTTCACTCAGTTCATTCTCTCTTTCACGGTCATTTCCCAGAGGCCTTCACCTGCGCTCTCTCAGCCTCTCGGCAGACGCCTAGACCAGCTGTTCTAAAACGCAAACATCCAACGACCTCCTATTAACCATTAACTCGGTCCTAGATTTCGGACGCCTGGTTTTCTCGAGAAGCCGTGGGTGGAAGCTAACCTACGAACTTCGTGCACATCCATGGGCGCTACAAGCTGGTAGCGCTGAGGGTAACGCCCGTCACTCCCGACCGGGCTTGCGGCGCTGGACCCAGGCCCCACTGCGCAGGCGCGGGAGCGGCACCTCGTCGCCCTCGGGGGCGGGAGAATCCGGCCAGTACCCCGCGGGCGTCAGGTGGGAGGGGCGCGCGGCTTGGCCGGGCTCTCCCTCCCCCAGCGGCGCCGCTGGAGTACCTCGACCCCGGGCCTGGGAAGCCAGCTTCCCCTCCACGCTGCCGACACACAGAGGGGGGTCAGACAGCTCGCACCCACGAGCGTGGGTCATCCCCTCACCCCGGGAGGAAGGCCCGAGCTTTCCCTGCCCGAGGCCCGTCGGCTGTACCTCGCCGTACACCTGGCTCTGCTTTTTCATGTAGACGTGGGGGAGCTCGGCCGAGGCGCCCAGCGAGTAGATGTTGCCGATAAATGGCAGCCCCGACGGTCCCGGGGGGAAGCCCGACGGCCGTCTCTGCTTCAGCAGCTGGCGGACCCCCAGCGCGAAGAGCAGCAGGAAGAGGGCGCCTCCGAGGGCAGCCGCGAACGCCTCACCACCGTGAGGCTCCCACATAGCCCAGGCTGGGGCTGCGAAACCCCACCGCCCCGGGACCCGGCGAGCGCTCCAACCCCGCCGCATCGTATTGGCCCGGTACCCCGTGGTCCCGCCCCATTTCCATGGCCATTGGCTGGCTGAGCGTAGGGCCCTCGGGCCAGTTACTCTTGCCTTTGTTCTGGTCAGAGTCTGCTCTGCGGAGGGCGGGTGGCCCTATGGATCTGGGCGCGGCTCTAGGCAATCCCCAGCTGGTTGGGCACAAAGCCTGGAGGCCTCTTCCGGGGTGTTGACACTTGGGGCTGGAAGACGTGACAGCACCGCCTACCTCACTGGGTCAGGCGGATCCTGCATCCCAGGCAGCCAGCCTTTTCTGTGGGTATCTTTTTAGGAGCCAGGTCTGCTTATTTCAGACTGGAAAACTGGGGAGATTATCAGTACTGCAGTCTTTAGCAAAACCTGGTAATCTTAAGAATCTCCGTTAAAGAATTGACCCATCAATATAAAAAGAAAATAATCTCACTATTTATCCTTTTTTTACTCATCTATTCTTTTGTCCTATGTTATGAGGTATTTTTACATGTGATCCCTTATGAATTGTAATTGCACAATATTTAGGCAACCTGAGTTAATTACATATCTTTTCACAGCTTTCTGGTCGTTCCCAACTGGTTACTTCTTGGCACTCACAGAAGACTCTCTGGTCTACAGTTGCCCAGGGATAGTGATTGCCTACTTGGAAATTTCTATTTGCTGTTTCTGTTTCTATTCCTGTTTTGTATTGGGTAGTTCCTTGCAACACAGGACCTACTGGGCATGGGACTCTTTTTAACAGCTGCCTTTTGTGATTGAGCAGTGGCAAGAGTGTTATGGTCCTCATTAGCTTAAGGCTTATTCACACTGCAGGTGTTTTTTTTTTTTTAACATCTTTATTGGAGTATAATTGCTTTACAGTGGTGTGTTAGTTTCTGCTTTATAACAAAGTGAAGCAGTTATACATATGTTCCCATATCTCTTGCGTCTCCCTCCCTCCCACCCTCCCTATCCCACCCCTCTAGGTGATCACAGTGTACAGAGCTGATCTCCCTGTGCTATGCGGCTGCTTCTCACTAGCTATCTATTTTACGTTTGTTAGTGTATATATGTCCATGCCACTCTCTCACTTTGTCACTGCAGGTGTTTTTTAAATGTCCACCATGTAGTCCTATCCAAAGCAATGGAGATAATATGTGAAAAGAGCAACAAAGTCCCTACCCTCCTAGAACTTACATTCTTGTGAGGGAGGAGGAATAAACACATAAAATAATTTTAGACAGTCATTAGCAGACGAAAATAAAAGTGTGTTATAGAGAATGCTTGGGCATGGGGAAATCGTTTAGCAGGTGAGAGATGTCAAGAAAAGTCTCTTTAAGAAGATGACATTTGAGCTTAGATCAGATGATAAGGAGTTATATTAGTTTTCTACTGCTGCCGTAACAAATTACTACAGTGCCTTAAAACCACAAATTTGTTATCTTATAGATTTTGTGCTCAGAAGTCCAAAGTGGGACTTACTGGGTTAAAAGGTAGGTGTTGGTATAGCTGCATTCCTTCTAGAGGCTCTAGAGAAGAATCAGTTTCCTGGCCTTTTCCGAATTTTAGGGGCTACCCACATTCCTTAACTCGTATTCCCTTATCTTCATCTTCAAAAGTAGCAACATCTCACATTGGATCTCACTGACTCTTCTGCCCTGTTCTCTGCCTGCCTTCTGCCTGCCCCTTCTACTTAGAAGGACACTTGTGATTACATCGGGCCTACCTGGATAATCCAGGATTATCTCCCCACCTCAAAGTCAGCTGTTTAGCAACCTTAGTTCCATTTTATTGCTCCATGCTGTGAAACCTAACATACTGTTTCTGGGAATTAGGATGTGAACATATTGGAGGTGAGAGGTGGGGGCAGGGGCGACCAGGGGGAGATATGGGGGAAAATATTCCAAAGACGGAATAGCGAGAGTAAAGGCCTCCATGTACTAAGCAAGCCTTGTCCTCTGGGAGTGTTTCCAGTCTCTCACTTTCTATATCTCTGATGCAAATACACTGGATCGGAAGCCAGGCAGTGAGTTAACCTTAAGTTTTGCTGTTTAACTGTTTTGAGCTCACTATCTGGTATATGGACATCTCCAGTGTCCTGTACGTTTCACAGGATCTCCAGCCACGGACTATCTACCTACTGCCTATCACAAATGCCTAATATATTACCTTTAGGGATTCCTTTAAACTCTTATTAATCAAGAATCTTCTAGTAAAATGGAAAAATAATATGGTAGATAATCATTGCTAAACTTAGTCCTCAATGTCTAACCAAAGGTCAATGGAGATGGCCTAGGATGGATATTGGCGTTGCAGCTGGAGCACAGTGATGCCGAGGCATTAGGAGTGGAGTGATATTACCTACTGGTTATCTGAGGTCACCCCTGCCTGCCTTCCCCAACATCAATCAGCTTGCATTGTCTGGCTGGCCACAGCTGTTACGCAGTATGGTACTCAGTTCAAGAGTGGCCCCTTTCCATTATTTATTTTCAAAAACGATTAATTTCCATTTCAAAAATATCCTCCCATTCACTTAAGGTAAGGAGCATTTCCCTTTGGCATTCTGCCCCTGCCTACGTTAGCGGAGGAGGGCTGTAGCCTTGACAGCAGCCTGACTCACTAAAGGCACTGATGAGATGCCTCATCTCCACCTCCACTGCCCCTTGGGGACAGTGTGTGTGGGAGGTCCTCACGACTCAGTAAAAGTCTCTCAGAACACAGTTCCTTCCCTGTCATCATTTTCATCATTTATCATGTTCTCTCAGCGCTCAGCAAAGAGAAGTAGCTCTCTTTGTTCCCCCTCCCTGCATTTGCTCCTAGAGTGATAGAAAACAACCAATATTATGTTTGTCTGTGGACTTTATCAGGACAGGGATGTTTGGTAGAACAGGAAATGAAGTATTTCGCTGTTTCATGGTAGAGAGCCCATCTTCAGTATGCAGGGCTGAATGGGTGCCTGGAGAAATGTGAAAACCCTGTACATGGCTCTGATATTTCTGTGTGCAGACAGGTAATGGTTTCAACAGAGAGTCTGTGCTCCAGTGAGAGCCTCTTTCTTGGGCTTTGGGAACCTCCCTCCAGGATGCATTCTGAGGGCTCCCTGCCCTTCCTGGATGGCTGCTCCCCTGGCCTGAGCCCTGGGTGCTCTCCCAACCCCCCAACCCAGCACACAGTGATGCAATCAGCACAAGGTATCTCCTTGGCACATTTCATTATGTGCACTCACAGTGGCACTTCATCAGAATGGAAGGGAGTGAGAGTCAAGGAAGTGCCTAGCCGAGCCACATTGGAGCCCGAGGCAAAAGAAAAAAATCAACAATACTGATGTTGGCTCATTAAAAATTTGATATCTTGTTCATCATGGATTTTTTCGCATTAATTTTGAATTTAAAGTGTTATATTAGAATATTATCTTGATTACTAAGCATTTTGGTGTCCCCTTATTTTGCTCCCAAGGTGAATGCCTCACATGCCTCACCAGAGTCCCAGCCCTGGGATGTAGGGTACATAACTGATGATTTTGATGACAAAATGGCATGTAGGAACTGGGTTTGTGCACTTGGATTTTCCTGACGCTCCTAGGAGCCAGGTACTGAGGTGAAGCCGGTGGAGCGTGGCACCTCTGCATGAGATTTGAGGAGCTTTATGAAAGTCTCCCTTTGACCACTACAAAAAAGTCCCCACCTTGCCTGAAGTTCAATCTTTATCATTTAATTTATATGAGTTAAACATTCCCCCAAAGAGGCTAAGTTAGAAAATGTAAACCCTGATGGCAGCAAGGTGATAGAAAGTTCCTAAAACTGCACTTACACGTGAATGTGTTAATTCCAGCATTTTCTTAGAGACAGGACAGAATGGGAGGCGTGATGACACTGATTTGCTGGAGTTATTGGCATGGTCATGTTGATGGTGGTAGGTATGGGGACTTAAGAAAGGGATACAGAAAGAAAATAGAGGTTTTCAATGAGAAACTTCTTTCCCTTCACAATTTTTCCAAAGGCTGCAGACCGATCACACTTCTCCCAGGAGTCATTCCTGCCGTTTCCTGGGGATGCTCAGCCAACCACCCTCTGCCACTGCCTCTCCTCCAGCACCCTACTGGTCCATCTTCTAATCTTGACATCTTTTGTTTCTTTTCTTGTATTTAAAGAAATTAGAAGTCTAAAGTGGATGAACACTTAGTCACCATCTTGTTGAAGACCCTCTTCCAAATGTGGTATCTGAGACTCAGTGGAAATGTAATTCTCTGTCCAGGGTCACACAAGGCAGCACCAGTGGAACCAGAAGTCTGGGCTCTGGACTTGCCACCTGTTTCTTCAGTCATTCATCACAGAATTATTGAACACCTACTAGACTAGATGCTGGAGATGTAATGGTGAGCAAAACCAGTCATGGTCCCCACTTTCCTGGGATTTACAGTCTACTGGGGGATGTGTACATAAATAATCACAAATAGATATATCATTACAAATAGTTAAGTTTTCTACCGGTATCAGTGTTATACCATTTTGATGGAAATGTAGAAACCATGCTACATTTGGGCATCTTTGCCCTTTTCTCTCTTTAAATATTGGATTAGCCAAAAAGTTCATTCGGGTTTTTCTGTAATGTGAAATGCCTGAACGAACTTTTTGGCCAACCCTAAATATAGTTTTAGGTGTTTCCCCTATATGTGTTGCACACCATGTCAGAAGGTGTAATAATTTTTGCTTCAACCATCAATTTTGCCCATTCTGATGTTCTTTTTTTTCCTGAAGTTCCAGACTTTCTTCTTTTGTTTCCTTCTCTGATTAGAGAACTTCCTTAAGCCATTTTTAAAAAATTATTTCTTATTGGAGTATAGTTGCCTTACAATGTTGTGTTGGTTTCTGCTGTACAACCAAGTGAAGCAGCTATACGTATACATATACCTTAAGCCATTTTTAAGAGTAGATTTACTGGCACAGATTTCTTAGTTTTCCTTCAGTTGAGAATGTTTTTATTTCCCCTTTCATTTCTGAAGGATATTATCTCCAGATATGCAATTCACAGTTGACAGTTTTTTCTCTCAATTAAAAAAAAATAGTTAAGTTTTCTGATGTAAAGAAACAGTTTTATAAGCCTGTATAACACAGGAAATGGGATCAGTGTTGGGGGTCAGAAATTGCTGCCTGGGGCACAGAACTAGCTTATATCCAGGGACCTGTCTTCTCCACAGTCATGTTGACTGCAAGGTTTACTGTTCTTCTCAAGCAGCTGGACTTCTGTGGGACTTCGAGCACCAAGTAGGAAGAGAAGGGAAAGTGGATGTGACAAATCCATTCTTTAAGTTGTGAATATCGCTCAGAGAGCCACTTCAGTCCTAATTTGAAGCCTTTTTACTCTTGCTTTGCAAAAGATTTTTTTTTTTTAAACATCTTTATTGGGGTATAATTGCTTTACAATGGTGTGTTAGTTTCTGCTTTATAACAAAGTGAATCAGCTATACATATACATATGTTCCCATATGTCTTCCTGCAAAAGATTTTGATAAACATTCTTATACTGTGCTTCTAAAAAGGGTAACTTTGAAGAAGCAAAGTAAACAGCAGGTTAACTTGAACATGCTCATTAAAGAACATTAAAGTTATTTTAAGAAGATTCTAACTTAAGTGTGCAGGGGAAATGTGTGGTGTATTTTTGGAAGATTTGGCTAATTTTTTTTTTTTTTTTTAAATCAAGAGTTTGGTTGCCATTTAGTAAACATTGTCAGGGCTTCTCTGGTGGTCCAATGGTTAAGACTCTGTGCTTCCACTGCACGGCGCACGGGTTCGATCCCTGGTTGGGGAACAAAGATCCCACATGCCGTGAGGTGCGGCCAAAATAAATAAACAAACAAAAGCTTATTTAAAAAGCATTGTCAGATATGTTATCACTAAAAGATCTCACAATCAAAAAACTTATAAGGACAAAACATGTCTGTGAAAACTAAGTTAGTTTGAATCCATGATGTGTGTAATACCCTTTGGCAAGGTTGGCTGACAGGGTCCTGATTTGCTACCAGATAAGCCAATGAGACATGAGTTATATTTATTGAACATGGAATCAAATATTAAAAAGATGCACACTAGATAACTACAATGATTTTATTCTGCATTGAGCTTTAGTTTATTTCAAGGAAAAGAGTGTTTTCAATATCAAGAAGCATGCCTATATATGTGTCTTCCATGCTATTTTTTCTGCAAGTTGCTTTCACTGCAAATTAAAGAAGTAGAGTTCAGCTGCTAACATGTATCTACTATAGTTGCCTTCAAGTTATATGGGGAAACTGAGGCTCAGAGAGGGTCTGGCCCATGGTGACATAGTTAGCAGAGGACAAACACAATATTTGAACCCAACTCTATGCTCTGAATCCAGATGTACATAACATTGTAAGGAATACTCCCAAAGGGTAGAGTCTTTGCCTTTCAAACTCAAAAACTAGAATATCACAATTATAACTTCAGAAAACAGTGTTTTAAGTGAAGAGGTTCTATATTTCCTGGCAGATGATCTTAGTGTCACCAGGAGACACTGGAAAAATAAAAATAAACCCAAGTTAGAGGGATTTCAGTTATTGAGACTCTCTGTTCTATATCCAGCCGCTACAGATTTTTTTATGATACATGCCCAGGGAGGGTTAGAGTGTGACCCGCACCCCTGCCATAATACCCAGCCACCAGCCATGCCATTCAAAGTAATAGGGCGGTCACCTTCCTAGAGTCATTTCACTGTTCAGGCCTGCAGGTCCCTGTGGTGGTGGCCAAAGGCTCTGGAGCCCACGTTGGTGGGCATGAAGTTCCTCTTAATCACGCTCCCAGATCTGCTCAGCCAGCCCGCCATCTTATGGGTCACGCAAGTGGCAGTGTCGCACGAACTCTTCTGGGCAGTGATGCTGATTTGTAGGATGGAGAAAATGAGAAGGCCTGTCAGTGAGAGGTTGAGGGCAGATGCTGCCCTATGGGATCATCAGTGGAAAATTACTACTCTGAGAGGCACCAGTGAACCTTAAATGTTTCTGCTAAATACAATCATCACAACAGAAAATCAAAGGGTTTTAGGGAAAATGCCACAATCACTCCCTGTAGACATTTTTAGGGGTGTCAGAAGACCAAAGATGTCTCTGGGTTAATGTTCTTGGAACACAGAACTGTAATCTTTCCTGTGTAAATTAAACACCAACCAAGGCTTATGAGATGAGAGAGAGATTTATGGCACTATACCCAATCTCATTCTTAAGTAGACCCCTTCCTGGTAAGCTGGGGGAAGGGTAAGCCATGTTCTGGGAGGGGTGCAGAGATTTACCTGAAGCCCTCTTCCTCATGCTCCAGCTCACTGGCCTTCATCTGCACATAATACTTCACCATTTCAGCCAGTAGGAGGCGCGATTCCTCCTCAGTGAGTGTAGCAGGTACAAAGCCACTTTCCAAGGCCGGCCTAGGGAAGGGAAGGAAGCCCAACTCATGCTCTGAGCCCCTGCCTACCCCCACACCCCAGGATAAGCAGCCAGCTTTCTTGGTTTCTGGGGCTTCCACTGAGGATGTGGCCAACCCAATTCTCTCTCTCTTTTTAATTTCTTTTTTTAAGGTTTTAAAAATAACATTTATTTCTTAAAGGTTAACATGTGCAGGGCTTCCCTGGTGGCGCAGTGGTTGAGAGTCCGCCTGCCGATGCAGGGGACATGGGTTCGTGCGTGCCCTGGTCCGGGAAGATCCCACATGCCGCGGAGCGGCTAGGCCCGTGAGCCATGGCCGCTGAGCCTGCGCATCCGGAGCCTGTGCTCGGCAACAGGAGAGGCCACAACAGTGAGAAAAAGTTAAAATGTGCATAATAAGAAACCAAAAAACACAAGAAACAAAAAACAAAGTCATCCATCATCACAAGCAGTATACTGATGTGTCCTTCTAGATCTCATTTGTGTATTTACACAACTAAGCATCCATTTTTATGTAACTAAGATCATACAGTTATGTATCATGCTTGTTCACACATCATTTCAAAGTCCCAAAACTATGAGTATTTTGATAACCAAGAATACACTACACCAACTCAATCTGGAAGGAGAAAAATGTAATCCTGCCTTTCTCGGTGACAAAAATTTCAGAAAAGACAAAAATGGCAACAGGCCTCTAGACAAAGATATTGGCAAAGTTATGATTAAAATACTATATTCCCTTAATGTTCAATTTAAAATGAGACATAAAGCAACAGAGTACACAAAGTATAATGCTTCTAAGAGGATTCATTATCCAATCTAAACTATTAAAGTGTTAGCAAGGAGGTATGTTTCCATTGAATTACTTAACAATATATTCCTATAGTACAGCCAAGAGATGCACACACATCAATGGTTATCATCAAAATATAAATATGAACATGTCCACATACATCTCTCCCTTTATACTTCCTTCTGCCCCTCTCCTGCCAACCTAATGAACACGTCCTGACATACATTTCTCAGAGACGGTTTAACAATTCCATGTCCAAGATGCTGCTTTTTCATGAATTATAACAAACATATTTACAAATTGGTTAATTCACTAGCTCTACTTTTTACCATATATTGTCACTTCAGGACATCTAAAAAAGCCTAGATGTTGCAAAATAATGAATGAACCTTGTCTATAATAAACATTGGTACTTTACAAAAATGTACATATAGTCATGAAGAACCTAGGGATAAGACAGGAATAGAGGCGCAGACCTACTGGAGAACGGACTTGAGGATATGGGGAGGGGGAAGGGTGAGTTTTGACAGGGCGAGAGAGAGTCATGGACATATACACACTAACAAACGTAGTAAGGTAGATAGCTGGGGGGAAGCAGCCGCAAGGCACAGGGATATTAGCTCGGGGCTTTGGGACAGCCTGGAGGGGTGGGATGGGGAGAGTGAGAGGGAGGGAGACGCAAGAGGGAAGACACATGGGAGCATATGTATATGTATAGCTGATTCACTTTGTTATAAAGCAGAAACTGACACACCATTGTAAGGCAATTGTACCCCAATAAAGATGTTAAAAAAAAATGTACATATAGACCTATGCTTATAACCTAAAATTGTTTTCTATACGGAGATATTAGCCAAGAGCCCTTTCCCTTCACCCTTTCTCTTACCCCTTCTCCAGCATTTCAACGACTAAGTACAAGACTACATGTAGCTCCAAGATGTGGATTAACATAGACACTCCCAGAATATACAGCCCTTCCTAAAAACCAACAAAAGGGCATTTATTAAGGGATTATTTTACTACTCTATTTTTAATATACTTTGGGCATTAGGAGTTTCTTATTCTTTAATACAAAGCAATATTAACTAAAACACACAAATAGAACAAGGGTTAGACAATCTGAACTTGTCTAAAGACTCATGGGCACAGATCCCTTCTCTGCACTTCCTTCCCTGTCCCCTCTTCCCTCCCCGACTACCCAATGAACAGTCAGCCTACTCTCCAAGACTCAAGTTTAACAATTCCACTCCCCAAATATAACCGTTCCTATAAATTAACAGAAAAAAATACGTAAAATGTATTACTTTAACTCTCTACTTTCAACATATGTTGTGCACTTTTACACATCTAGAAAGACTAGATGATTCAAATAAGGATTTAAGTTTGTCCACTATCTATACACATAGTAGCAATGAATAAACTGCACACAAAGGCTTTAATCTCAAAGTGTCTTCTAAACAGGAAAACTCAGGCCTAGATCCCTTCCCCTTTTCATCTCTATCAACCCAGCCCAGTTCTCAATGGACAGGGCATGAGGCATGTATCCATCCAAAAATGCCACTTCACCAGGATTTAGGTTCTGGTGTGACCTAAAATAAGTGGTTTGCTCCAAGTGGATTATATAGACTTGTGAAAGGTGATGGTTAGATTTTCAAGAATTTTATGAGCTTAGTGTAAATACAGCCATTATTAAAAATTAAATGATAATGATTTGAATCTGAAAATGATTTCAGTTTAATGTAATTTGAAAAAAAGTGAGAAATTAGATGAAAACATCACATAGATATAATAACAAACTTATTGGCAAAGTAATTAGCAGATTAGGATGCAATTCATTGACCAAATTATGGTAAAAGTAGTAAACAGGTTTGCTAAAGATAGAAATGTTTGGTAACAATCAACAAAAGCATGCTGTGAGGTTCAATGAGTTACAGTATATGAAATTGACAAGGAGTATCCTGTATCTTATGTGTGTTTGTAAACTGTGTGATACACATGTTTGTATCACAAAAAATTTATGATAAACTTATATACATGTTTACATTCATACATTACCCGCCCATCCATAAGAGCCAGATTCAGCACAGCACAACTTAGAACACAGAATTATAAGATTGGGAGTTGGGAATACTCCTGGCAGGGCTGTCTCACCTGAATGGCGCTGAGTGCAGCACGCCTGCCTGGTACAAGACCAGGATGCTGAGGACCAGGAAGGGGGGGAACTTCCAGAAGACCATGATGACTCTCTGCAAGGGAAGAATAACATCAGCACCTGCAGAATAACAACTTCCATGAGCCCACAGACCCAGGCTCTGCTCCTGCCTATGCCTCTAACTCCCTTGCCTTCTGGTTTCATGCTAGTCATGTCACTCCAATTCACCATCATTTCCTGCTCAGCAAAATGGACTGCTGGAAGATCCAGTAAGGCTGCGGCATGCTTGGTTTAGCAAAGAAACCTAGTGGGACAACTGGGTGAGGAGGTCTTAGTCTATAGCCCCCGCCCCATCACTCCACTCACTCTCACATACAACCTGTTGGCCAGGACTCCTGGAGGACAGAGTCCGAGTACCTGTCACCACAGCTTTTCCCACTGTGCAACCCAGAGCCGTCCTCCTGGTGCCGGGCTTTTGCACATACATGGAGGGGGGAGGGGATTACCGAGGACAAATTTCTGCAGTTGGAATCCCTGAGAAGCTGAAGAACCACATTCTGCTGCTCAGCTGCTCCACACTTTGGTAAAGAGTGACCTGTAAGAATCAAGCTAGAAGGGTCTCAAATTGGAACCCAGGACTTAAACTGGGAAAAAAGTTCCCAGAACCCGCAACGGGGGCTTGCGTTTAAAGGCTGCCTGCCCCTCAGTCACTGCACCTATTTGCCTCCCGCTTGCGCTGGCCCAGGTTCTGAAGCATTTCCCGCGGTCCACTAGGCACAAGACGTGATCCGTGAGAGCACCATCTGCACAAAACTGTTCCTGCGTCCAGATCTGCTTGCAGTGCCAGGGGAGCTCCAGCATCCCAAACTGACCTAAGCACGTGTGCTTCGGGAAAGGAAGCTGGAGCCCGCCTCAGCGCGGGGAGAGTGAAGCAGGGAGTGCGTGAACTGAGACCATCCCGTGTTACCTGTGGAAGACGCCTGGGATGCATTGCAGAGTAATGCAGGTTGTGTGAAATGACCTAGACAGAAGTGGACAGAGCCTTTGAGACTGGAAGAGATCAGCTAAGAAAAAGTAATGGAGAGAGAGAAGGAAGAGAGGGGAGAGAGAGAAAAACAGAATCCCAGCTAAGCAGGAATCTCCGGGCTTACCTGGCAGCAGGAACCAGGCGGCTTGGAGCAGAGGAGGGAGCAGGGGCAGTAGCTTTGGCTTCAGGCGATGGCACGGTGGCAGAAGTGGCAGTGACACTCGAGCAGTGCGTCTGATGCCTCCCAACACCAGCAGCTGCTCTTATTCCCACTGCTCTGGGTCTGGGGTGGTCCAGGAGCTCTGGGCAACCAATGAGGGGAAGGATCTGAGCCCCAGAAGGATTGTGTCATCACTTGCGTCCAGAACCTGGAGCATCCAGAAGGACCACCCCACTTGTATTTGCATTGAGGTCATTGACGGCGGGGGCGGGAGGGGGACGTGGGGGGGTTGGTGAGGACCAACGAAAAACACAGGAAAAGTGAGTAGGAATTTGAGGACAGTTTGATGTCATGGTTAACTTCACCTGTTCGGTTTCGTGGGTTTTGAACACGCACGTGTCCCACTCCATCCCCAGCTGTGCGATCTTGTCGGGCAGAGTCCAGCATTACAAGGAACCCTAGGTCTCCCCTAGGTCTGACCGCAGACCTCCGTGCGAGCGCAGCTTCGAAGGTTAATGCACAGTAGAGTTGATGATTCTGTGCCCAAGCAGGGGGTCTGATTGAGGCAGCTGGAATCACGCACAGGAGGGCAGGGCTTATGGGTATCAGACACAGAGGATCAAAAACTTTGTCACACTGGAACTCTGTTGCAGCTGTGCCTTTTCCAGGTGGAAACATCGTGGGCTAGTAACTTCTAGTGCCTCAGTATACTTATCTATGAAGTGGGGATCATATTGTCATCTTGAAGGAATGTTATCATTACTAAGTGTGTACCTGTTATCTGCCCAGGTAGGGATCCAGAAGTGCTTACCAGGGAAGTTCATAGGGGATTCTGTGGGATCGCAATCCATCTTCCCAGACAGCACCCTGTGCAGCTGCCTGGAGTCATGCTGGTTGGTCCATGACGTGGGTTAAGGAGGGGCTGGATGCCCTGCTGGGCCTGAGCACGGAAGTGCAAGGCTAAAAGCTTCCAAGGGGACCTCTAGGCCCACGCCTCCTCCCCCACCATTCATCACCTAAAGTTCAGCCTCCTTCTCGAACCATTTGCCCAGCTGCCCCTTGCTTCCGGCTGCTATTTGCCAAGACGTTCCAGTGACCTGTGATTCCAGCCCTGCACCGATGTCTACCGCAGTTCAGTCCTCTGCTAGAAAGCCCGCCAAGCTTGATGGTGCTGAAGAGTCCAGCGGAGTGCAATCCTCGCTCTCACTTCAGTCATATAGTGCACACACACAAACTCAGTACTTTCTCCAAACATGTGCCCACTCCCAAACCACAGGCACTCACAAAATGACACTGGCGCTCAGTGGCATCCAGGTGATGCGCTCAGCCCCGCCCTAAGTATGCACAGAGCGGCATGATTAGGACCTGCATCCTCGAAACCTGCACCGACTCTCAGTAAGTGTGCTCTGTAAAGCCCAATTACCCAGAAACCTCGACTCTCCTACACCCTGCCCAGCACGTTTCTGTATCTCTCTGTCTAAGCTCCTGCTCTAAGCCTTCCAGGAAGGTCCGAGGTGCTGACCTGCTGTCCTCAGCAGATAGAATACAGAAAACGAAGCTTCTCACTGTCCGCAGTATCGCTGGGTCTGAGCACATAGCGCAAGATCCAAGCAGCCTGTACAGACCCTCCAGCGCGGCAAGCACTGCGGCGGCATCGCGGGGTGGTGGAATAAAACACGGATCCCAGGTAGCTGGTTTTCTTAGGCGGAACCGAAACTAGCCGAAACGAGCCACGAGGTGACCCGAGCCACTGGTCCACGCCCCAGACCTCAGTGTCAAGAAGCTTCAGTGTTTTTGTTCGACACGGCGGCGGCCTCGCGGCACATCTCTTCCCCTTGCAGGTTGGTGGTCTCCGGGCTCAGGACACCTAACTTCCAAGATGCCCTTATTCCAATTTTCTGCTTCTTAACCGCAGCGGTGGCACTGATGCAAGCGAATAAAACCCTGGGGCAGGGAACTGGATATCTGAAACTGGCTCTCCTCAGGCAGGGCGGTGGGGGATCCGGGGAATGGAATAACCGGTTGGAAGCGCGCAAGTGAGCTTGGGCGCGGAGCCGGGAAAGGCAAGATGTGCAAGGGAAGGATTCAGGATGGCGGATCGCGGGTTCAGTGCATCTTGGAGTCTCGAGGCAGAAATCGGGGGCTGAGACCCAGACCGTGGTTAGGGAACTCAGCAGCAAGACTAAATTGGCGAACGCGGCAAAGCAGATACTGTGCGGCATGTAAATTGGGCTCTGCCACTTAAGACTGTTGTAGGCGAGGCATTAAAACTCAGGTGCAAAACGCTTCTGCCGACATGACTTCCAAGACCTGAGGTTTCTGACTTATCAATCTTCTGAAATCATTTGTAAGTACGTGTGTACATGGATTGCCTTTTCCTTTAAAAAAAAAAAAAAATACTTATTCATTCATTTGGTGGTGCCGGGTCTTAGCTGCGGCAGGGGAGATCTTTGTTGCCGCGAGCACACCGTCACTGCGGTCTGCGGAATCTGTAGTTGTGGCCTGCGGGAGGTATGCGGGATCTATGCGGGATCTATTTCCCTGACCAGGGATCGAACCCCGGTTCCCTGAATTGGTAGCTCGGAGTCAAGCACTGGACCACCAGGGAAGTCCCGCCTTTTCCTGGGGAAGTCCTGCCTCTTCCTATTGAGAGAACCATGGCTTTCACCAGTGGAATGGTGATGACAAAATGGTTAAGAAACGACTATTTTAGAAGCCGAATTTGTAACCATATCATTTTGTGAGCTCAGAACTCCACCCCTGGCTGTCACGTGTGCCATCAACCTTCAAAGCCTACATTCATTCCCCCTCTGAAATCTTTGGTGGCTACGAAGGGCTAGCAGTGTGAAGCAGGACACAGGGTCTGTACCCAGAGGGTGCTAACGTAGCCTCCTGCAATTTCAGCTTTTCCTGAAAAGTCAGTCTCTCAAGATAGGGAGGGATTGTCATGAACTCATCCATCAAGTACTCTGAATTTCTCATGAGTCCTGGTGCTGAGCTGGGGGCAAGGTTTTAAAAAAAAATCTTTGGGGCTTCCCTGGTGGCGCAGAGGTTGAGAGTCCGCCTGCCGATGCAGGGAACGTGGGTTCGTGCCCCGGTCTGGGAAGATCCCACATGCCACGGAGCGGCTGGGCCCGTGAGCCATGGCCGCTGAGCCTGTGCGTCCGGAGCCTGTACTCCCCAACGGAAGAGGCCACAACAGTGAGAGGCCCGCGTACCGCAAAAACAAACAAACAAACTTTAGCACTTAGCAGCATGTGTTGCATACCAGGTGGCACTCACCCAATGTTTATTAAACAAAGCAAATTAATTTACTGTGGAAGATTTACCAGCCAGTCTCACGGCTCTTAGAGACATAGGACTCTAATCTAATTCCAACCAGCAGAGAATCCGGACCTAGCTAGGTAGTGCAGCTTTTCAATTGGATTTCAAAATTGTGAGCTCAAACGTTTGAGACACTCTTCTCATTTCATTTGACATGCAGAGTTGGTTTCCCCATGGAAGTTTCCAGCAACAAGACAGGGAAAGGAAGGTTAACCCTAGGGTTCTTTCGGAAGTCTAGAGTCTCCTAGTATGAGGCACAAAACTATTCTCCTCTGAGCCCATCCCTGATTTACCAAGTGAACTCAAAGTTTAGACCTTACCATGTGCACATTGCTTATGTTGCATCCAGCCGTACCTGAGACTTCTTTTAACTCAAGCACTAAATGGAAATCGATCTTGAGAAAGTCAAGGAAAATACTGATTTAAAAATAGTTACCTGATTATTTGGCACTTGATTGTACAGTTTTATTTCATAACTTTTAAACCTGAAAACCAGGTTTAAAAGTTTAAAAGGTTTAAAAGGGGGAAACAATCTAGTTTGGAGAAAACATTTTTTACAACATCTGATAAACTCTAACTGTTGTGTTTATTTCCATACTTTTCGCTTAGATTCCTGTGCTTTGTTTCAAAACTTTTTTCAATTGAGGTATAGTTGATTTACAATGTTGTGTTCATTTCTTCTGTGGAGCAGTATTCAGTTTTATACATATATATATTCTTTAAAATTTTATTTTCCAATAAGGTTTATCTCAGGATATTGAATAATCTATAGGACCATCCATATTGCTGCAAATGGCATTATTTCATTCTTTTTTATAGGTAATTTCCTACTATATATATATCTTTTTTAAAAAATTATTTTAATTTTAAGTATAGTTGATTTACAATGTTGTGTTAATTTCTACTGTACAGCACAGTTATTCAGTTATACAATATATATACATTCTTTGTCGTATTCTTTTCCATTATTGGTTTACACAGGATATTGAATATAGTTCCATGTGCTATACAGTAGGACCTGGTTGTTTATCCATTCTATATATAATAGTTTGTATCTACTAATCCCAAACTCCCAATCTATCCCTCCCCCACCCCGCCTCCCCTTTAGCAACCACAGATCTGTTCTCTATGTCTGTGAGTCTCTTTCTGTTACATAGATAAGTTCATTTGTGTCATATTTTAGATTGCACATATAAGTGATATCACATGGTATTTGTCTTTCTCTTTCTGACTTACTTTACTTAGTGTGATAATCTCTAGGGCCATTTGTGTTGCTTCAAATGGCATTATTTCATTCTTTTCAATGGCTGAATAATATTCCATGTTATATATGTACCACATCTTCTTTATCCATTCATCTGTTGAGGGACATTTAGGTTTCTTCCATGTTGGCTATTGTAAATTGTGCTGCTATGAACACTGGGGTGCATGTAACGTTTTGAATTACAGTTTTCTCCAGATATATATCGAGGAGTATGATCATTGGATCATATGGTAACTCTATTTTAGTTTTTTAAGGAACCTCCATACTGTTCTCCATGGTGGCTCCACCAATTTATATTCTCACCAACAGTGTAGGAGGGTTCCCTTTTCTCCACACTCTTTCCAGCAATGATTATTTGTAGACTTTTTGAATAAGCCATTCTGACCAGTGTGAGGTGATTCCTCATTGTGGTTTTGATTTGCTTTTCTCTAATAATTAGTGATGCTGAGCATCTTTTCATGTGCCTGTTGGCCATCTGTATGTCTTCTTTGGAAAAATGTCTATTTAGATTTTCTGCCCATTTTTTGATTGGGTCGTTTGTTTTCTTGATGTTGAGCTGTATGTGCTGTTTGTATATCTTGGATATTAAGACCTTGTCAGTGGCATTGTTGTAAATATTTTCCCCACTTCCATAGGCTGCCTTTTCGTTTTGTTGATGGTCTCCTTTGCTGTGCAAAAGCTTTTAAGTTTGATTAGGTCCCAATTCTTTATTCTTGCTTTTATTTCTTTTGCCTTGGGAGACTGATCTAAGAAAATATTGCTACGATTTATGCCAAAGAATGTTTTGCCAAAGTTCTCCTCTAGGTTACTCCTTTAATTCTATATAATTTGTGTATGATACAGAGTCAACAACAACAACAAAACCACAACAGTAACAACCTCAGCAGCAGTAGCAACAACAACACAAATTCATTCTCTTCAGTCTGGGTGAAATTTGGAGCTGTTAAATTAACTGGAGAATTTTAACTGAAAATTGACTGTACAGGGTTCCACTTACAAGGAATTTAGAAATCACAATAACAAAAAGCTGAGCATACCGAAAAAATCAACAACTCTTCTAGGAGCCCTATGAGAGATAAGGACTGAATGGGCAAATTTCTGCCCTTAAGACTGGGGAGACAGAAAGGTGAATACAGAGAGTAATGGCTTCCCAGAGCAGGCACTCACAAGGGCAAACTCACCTGGAACCAGCAGCGGACAGAGTTAGAAATCCTGAACTATAACTGAGGAATTGCTAGAGCATCAGTGTGGACAACTTCTGAAACTTAAAAACCCACCTTCCTGCCCTGTACGTGTCTGAGATTTACCTCCAGTAGCTCAACCAAGTTCTCACAGTAAATAGGGGAGAAAAATCCCCTTGTGCTTTCAGCTGGGTAAGAAGAAAAGGAATCATTCTGAAATACACCACAGCAATCTGTATTTCTTAATAAGGCCTGCCCTTATTAACTCTTGTTAACCAGAGCCTAGCTTTACTGCTATATTATCAGAGACTAAGTGACCTGGGGGAAGGGAAATTCCCAATTAACTTCATTCCTTGGCTTTCAGGTGGGAGTAGGGAAACACCCAACTCTAGGACCCACTAGTCCCCTCTGTCACCTAAGTGGGGAGTAAAAAAAACTGTGAAAAACTGTG
This sequence comes from Phocoena sinus, assembly GCF_008692025.1. Lineage (NCBI taxonomy): Eukaryota > Metazoa > Chordata > Mammalia > Artiodactyla > Phocoenidae > Phocoena > Phocoena sinus. Next base: position 68,983,313 of record NC_045770.1, read on the forward strand.
AAAAACTGAGAAACACCTATTCCCAGTCCGGTAGAATACTCTCACTAAAAGACTGAGACCTAATTATAGGGCTATGGAAGTCTTTCCCTGTCCCCAGACCTCACCACCACATTACTAAAGGCCTATTTCTAGCGTTTCCCTTGACCTGGTGTACTAAATGTGTATTAAAAGGCGACAGAACAATATGAATAGGCATCAAGTATCCGATCAATTTACTTTTCTTATACTTACTTGATCTAACAGATAACAATTTGTTCAAAATAATAATAGCAATGGTGTATTCAATAACATACAGTTATATATATCATATATCTATGTAATTAGGTATATATATGCCTGGAGAATGTTGCTAAACATGAGGAACAGAGAATTTTCAAAATAGATAGGAGGAAGAGGGGGACAGATACCTTGCCCTGTATCCCTGACACTAAAATAGGTAATAGTGCTCTCTGAGACGGGAAAGAGAACTTGACACCTGGATGGCAGCACCAAATTCTTTTGTCATAAAAATGGACCTACAACTGACTCCTAGTCCTTGCCTGGATGCCACGCTTTCTGCAAGTTGTCAGCAGAAGCTTTGTAATATGACTGCTTAGTGAGTTCACCTAGAGCCTAAAGCACATATATAATTGAGCCTGAAAAAGAAAGAGGAATAAGACCAGTCTCCTAAGAATGATTATGGTCTCTTAGGGAGGTGAGATTCAATAAATGAAATAATTAAAGAACAATAAAAGAGAGGGAGTTAGTACTTGTTCCCTATTGCTGCTGTAGCAAATTATCAGTACTTTAGTGACATAACGCAAGTTTATAAACTTACACTTCTGTGACTAGAAGTCCGACGTCCATCACAGGTCTCACTGTGCAAAAATCTTGGCAGGCGTTCTGGAAGTTCTAGAGGAGAATCCATTTCCTGTTTCTAGTGGCCACCCGTGTTCCTCGCCTCGTGGCCCCTTCCTCCTTTTTCGGAACCAGTAATAGCGACTTGAGTCCTTCTCACATCGCCTCACGCCAACCTCCTCTTCTGCTTCCCTCTTCTACTTGGAAGGAGCCTTTTGATTTTACTGGGCTCACCTGGATAATCCAGGATAGTCTCCCATCTGAAAGTCCTCAATTTAATCGCATCTTTAAAGTCTCTTTTGCTGTGTAAAGTAGCAAATTTGCATTTCCAAGGATTAGGATGTGGATGTCTGGGGGCAGGGGTCCTTATTGTACCCACCATAATAAGTAAATGTTGGGCTGACTGGCAAGGACAGTGAATGCTGGGGCTTGGAGAAAGAGGCTGCTGTGGGCTGGAGCACTGAGGAAGTCGCCCAGAGCAGGTGGGCCAGAGCCAGAAAGTGGCTAAATAGAGGGGAGGTAACAGAGTGCCTGAAAAGAGAGTGCATCCAGTGGGGTGTGGGGCAGGGGGTGAGGAGACCACTCTTTATATCATGTGCCATCCTCTGTCCCTCTTCTTGAGAATGGTGCCTCCCTGAATCTACAACCTGTATGGCTGGCTGCACTGAAATCTCAAGTATCAGATGTTCCTCCTCTAGCAACTTCCATTTTCCGTTCTTCAATATTCCTGTTCATATGTGCTACAGAGCAAGGGGGGCTATTGAGCGAACCGTTGTCACATTTGGTGAAACTCCAGTAGAGGTGGGAAACGGACTGCTTTGCATCACATAACTCCAGGCCTTGACAGGTTATTGGTTAGGATGCAGTTAAATCCTGAAGTTGGTGCTTGAACTTTGAGCCCCATCCCTTACATACTTCTACTAGATCCCTTTGACAATAACCAAACAACAAGGCTTTTAATTAAGTGAGGATTGTATTAAAGCCCACCTGAAAAAACCCACTTTATTTTTATAACCTGTATCCAGTATTTAATGATGCATGCAGGTTGGGCAGGCAATAGGGAATTGTTAACACATGGAAGATGCACGTGAGCCCCGGGACTTTTCACTGCTCTGAGTTGGAGAAACTTTCTAATGTGCCCGTGCTCCCAAGAGACATGTGATCATTATTTAGGCGTCAGGCTTCTGGAGCTTTGATGTATGATTCCCTGATCCCTCGGTGGGAATGCCAACTGCCATTAGAGCCTAGAACCAAGAACACAACATCAGTGGATTTTTAGGTTAGGCAAGGAATGAGAAAGGCACTTATGGCAGAAGGAAGGAATGGGATATCGTGTCCGTGGGGTTTTCCTGGCCTCTCATTCTTGGAAAATGAGAGGTCCTAGCTTATTTTCCTGTAGCATAGAGGTGACTTGACCTGGAAGGCTGCTTTTTTGGTTTTTTTTTTGTTTGTTTTTTGAGGTACGCGGGCCTCTCACGGTTGTGGCCTCTCCCGTTGTGGAGCACAGGCTCCAGACGTGCAGGCTCAGCGGCCATGCCTCACGGGCCTAGCCGCTCCGCAGCATGTGGGATCTTCCCGGACTGGGGCATGAACCCGTGTCCCCTGCATCAGCAGGCGGACTCTCAACCACTGCGCCACCAGGGAAGCCCTGGAAGGCTACTTTTAATCTTTTTCATCTCTTAATCGTATATGCGAAAGGATCATATAATAAACCTCATAGAAAAATATCAATTTCCCAACTCAAAAATTAGTAGATACTACTTTCTCAAACCAACCTCAGTGCAAAACCTGGAACTGAATAAGTGAAGCATAGTCTTAAAAGCTATTCTAAATTTTAAAATACTCTTCTATATAACTTTTGAGTTAAAGTGAAAATCAAAACAAAAACTATAGACTATTTTAAATATGCAATCTACATCTTGTAAACATGTCAGTGGTTACAGATGAACTCAGAGAACGAAATCCGAGCATTACATAGTTTCATAATTTACTTATTAACTCAACAAATGTTTATTGAGGGCCTATCATGTTCTATGGAATTTTCTATGTTCCAGGGATACAGCCAAGGATACATGTAACTTCCCTCATAGAGTTACATGCTGGTGGAAGGACATAGATAATAAAAGAAAATATATATAATATTTTAGATAGTGGTAAGTTCTATGAATAAAAAATTAAGCTGAATAATCAGGTGATAGAGAGTAATCTGAGAAGGAATGTACTTTTGTATATGGTGGTCAGGAAAGTCTTCTCTGAGGTGGTTCATCAGAAAGAAGGAATGGGATATTGTGTCTGTGGAGTTTTCCTGGCCTCTTATTCTTGGAAAATTAGAGGGCCTAGCTTATTTTCCTGTAGCATGGAGGTGATTTGCCCTGGGGGCTGCTTTCCCAACCCCGCAGGCTCCCTCCTTCCAATGCCGCAGGCTCCTTCTTTCTGTAGACACCAGGAGAGGTTCCTTCCAAGGTCACAATGTTATTTTTAGAGTGACTTCAACTTCCAGGGAAAGAACTGTGTGTGGTTGAGGAGGGCCAGGCTGGTCACTCAGAGAGGTGGAAAGACTCAACTGGTCATGTTAAGGAGTTACTCTGGATGGGTTCCTCTTAGATGATTAAAATTCTGCCTTGGCTTAGACTTACCAGATACACAATGTCTCTCTTCTCCCAGGCTGAGAACAGTGCTCCATAGAGAAGAGGGATAGAAATAGGAACCTTCCCACTGTACTACAAAGGTCCTAACAGGGATGACTCCTTTATGGACACTGTCAGGGGGACATAAGGTGCATATAAGGGGATTTACTCTGTAACCAGAGTCACCTGGGATTGGGAAGAGTAAGACTTTGGTATCAGGCAACTGGATTTGAGTTGTCTCTACCAATCACTTTTTGTCCTCCAAACAGTAATCTCCCTCAGCCAGTTCCTCAACATGTAAAAGGGGGATAACAATAACTACCTGGAAGTAGTAAAGATATTTATGTTAAAGACCAGACACATTACTTGGCAAGAAGCAGATACGTAAGAGTGGTGGCTAGGCTTATGCCTTCAAGTGCCAAATTACATCAGGTTAATATTGTAAATTAATTGAAATTATTACACACTCCTCTGCTTTCTTAAGAAAAAGGCAACTGTGTTTTTAGTTCTCAAAATGAAACTAATCACCAAGGCCACAACAGAATCAATCTGCCTTCCCTAAACCTCTCAGATACCTGCCTGGTCATGTTGCAGCATCACTGCCCAGCAGGTTAATGACAATTTATATTAAACACCTGGCATATTGTCTGGCATGGAGCAGGCACTCAAGAGTGGTGGCTATTACTGTCATTAAAACAAAAGCTTACCCCTACCCCATCAAGTTCCAAATTATATCAACTTCTATGGGTACACTGTATACTCCTCTTCATTCTTAAAAGGATATAACAAATATCATTTTAATCCTTTCTTGATTTCATCAACACCATGATAAGAACATTGCTTAAGGTGCTGGACACTTATACTATCCACTCTCAGGGGCTATAAGACATGTAGGGCCAATAGCCTTGAACTAGTTGATCTCACATTATCTTCCTTTTTGAGGTTTAAAATTAATATAATATTATAGTTATTTTATTTCATTTCTTGTCATCAGGTTGTCAACTATCACTTCTTGCTGGTGTCACTGTAACTGTCTTTTGCAACAGTCTACCCACTCCCATTTTCATTTGGTGTGCAGTGAAATAAACAACAAAACAAAAACCATGCTTAATGGTTTTGTAGAATGGTAAGGGACCAACAAGCCTATCTACAGACAATGACTGCAAAATATTTATTGGGTGTAAATATAAAATGTATTTGTAAATTAATTATATATATTTACTTTATATAATGTATATTTTATAAATTTATTGTTATATATTTCTTATATATTTATCAAGAACTATAAAAAGCCTCTTTTTGTACATTTACTGCATTAATCTGTACTAGTGAACAGAAACAATCCTTGTCCAATTTATGGGTAAGCACAGAGTAAATAGATACCAAGTGAGTATTTATGAGTAATGATCAGGAATTTCATGGTCTTTTTAAACAACAGCTTTAACGAACTTGTGCTCAGGGGAAAAACAGAAAACAGCCAAACAAGTGAGAGCTGTGTGTGAATGAAGAGCCTACATTCACTGAATGAGAACTTAGTAATGGTCAGGATGGCGGTAATGAACTGCTGTGACGCCTATTTCAGTTATCCAGAGCCTATTGGTTTCTTCTTCTCAGCTTTGTCTGGTTTAAGGGAAGTCTGCAGTCAAGGGATACCTGATGAGCGGGTGTTTTTTAGTTTCTTTCAAGGGGCACAGTCATAGTGAAGACAAGACAAAGTCTGTGATGTGGGAAGGGCTTGGCCATCCAGGCTGCAGTCTTGGGAGGAGTGTGTCCCTGGATAACAGGATTCTGAGGACATCAGCAGAAACTGTGTTTCGTTTTTGGCAAATATGTAATTGGCTCTTGGACCTGATGTGAGATCAGTCAGCTTTCAAATGTCCAGATCAAAGTCACCCTTTGGCATAAAAAACCCAGAGGATCTTAAAGGTCCTTTGAAAGCTCCTTAGCCCTGGGCCAGCTGTCCTTAGCACACCTTCACCAGTAGTCAAACAGGCTTAAGCAATCAATGCCCAACTTCTCTTTAGCACCAATAAGTGCCATCACAGCAAACTTCCAGTTAAGATGAGAATATGAAGAATAAGTTCCCTGAGGAGCCCAAAGGCTGAAGAGAGGACATAGCTTAGAGAAGGGTTGGTTTCTCCTTTTCCTACTTTGCCTTGTGGTCAACCTGTGATGATTTGTACCTCTTCCCTTTGTCTCAGGAGTGCAGGAATTTTCACTGGCCAAAATACTACTAAGAAATCTGTTTTGTTCTCTCTCTAGCAAGATAGAGAACCAGTTCCTACAGGTGCTGAGGTAGAATAAGTGGGATGTTGTTGAGAAAGCGTATTCCTACTTCTGCTTGATATAATTACAACCCTTATCATATAATTATCTGTTTTACATCAGACTGTAAGCCCCATTAAAACCAGAATGATATCTGACTTGTTCACCCTTTTTAAAAAATAATTAATTAATTTTTGGCTGCATTGGATCCTCGTTGCTGCGTGCAGGCTTTCTCTAGTTGTGGCGAGTGGGGGCTACTCTTCATTGCAGTGCATGGGCTTCTCATTGCGGTGGCTTCTCTTGTTGCAGAACATGGGCTCTAGGAGTGAGGGCTTCAGTAGCTGTGGCATGTGGACTCAGTATTTGTGGCTCACAGGCTCTAGAGTGCAGGCTCAGTAGTTGTGGTGCCCGGGCTTAGTTGCTCTGCGGCATGTCTGGGATCTTCCCGGACTAGGACTCGAACCCGTGTCTCCTGCATTGGCAGGCGGATTCTTAACCACTGCGCCACCAGGGAAGCCCCCTGTTCACCCTTGTATCTAGTGCTTAGAGCATAGTATATGCTCAGAAACCTTTTGAATTAATAATTTTTTCCCCTGGCGCGCATCACAGAGTGTGGGATCTTAGTTCCCCAACCAGGGAACAAACTCACACCCCCTGCATTGGAAGCGCAGAGTCTTAACCACTGGACCTTCAGGGAAGTCCCAATGAATGAATTTCTATTAAGTTTAAAGAATATAAGAAGGCAAATATGAAAATTCTCATTCATAGGATTTTTGGGAAACCGCTTAGCGCACTATAGGTTTGGGGAAGACATGAGCTAAAAGCTTTCTAGATATTTCTAGGAGGTTCTGAAAAATGCCAAATAGTAACAAATCAGTCTTTGGAGAAATCATCCTTTCAGTAAGTCATTGTAGTATCCATCCAGTTTTCAAAGTTGTACCAAACATTGAAAGAAAGAAAGCTGATTTAGGAGGCAGTAATTTCTGCACTAAAAAGAAAAGATCAACCAAATACTACTGTTCTTGTTCAGTGGCAATTCATGTTGATATTTAAAGGAACTACAAATATTAAAATACCAAGTACCTCATAAGCATATACTCTAGGAGTCTTATTCCCTCTCTTGTTTTTTTTTTTGGCCGCACCCCATGGCTTGTGGGACCTTAGTTCCCTGAACCCAGGCCCTTGGCAGTGAGAGCGCAGAGTCCTAACACCTGGACCACCAGGGAATTCCCATCTGTTTTTTAATTCGAATGAAAACATGAAAATGGAACTTCATCGGATTCAGCTCAAAGGACATTACAATAACCTAATAAGATAATTGCAAAAGAATGTATCAGAATCTTGGCTTCTACTAAAGAACAGACATTACCTAGTAGGTATTCCACCCCCCAAAAAAGAAAGCCAGGAAAAAAAATCTGATGAGGCAAGTGACATCAAAACATTTTTCAGGACTTCCCTGGTGGTGCAGTGGTTGGGAATCTGCCTGCCAATGCAGGGCACACGGGTTCGATCCCTGGTCCCAGAAGATCGCACATACCTCAGAGCAACTAAGCCCGTGAGCCACAACTACTGAGACTGAGCTCTAGAGCCTGTCAGCCACAACTACTGAAGCCTGTGCACCTAGAGCCCATGCAACAAGAGAAGCCACAGCAATGAGAAGCCCAGGCACGACAATGAAGAGTAGCCCCCGCTCACGGCAACTAGAGAAAGCCCGCGCACAGCAACGAAGACCCAACACAGCCATAAATAAATAAATAAACAAACAAACAAACAAACATTGGTGATCATGCAATTGCCACAGTTTCTAGCCATAATGGGGAGTAGATTGAGTATTACATGTCCAGAAAGGATACAAACTGCTGATTATAGTAAAATATTTTTAAGAATATGATCAAAGGAAAACCCACAAAACATATCCTTGTTTTAAAAGTCAGCAATACCATTTTATTATGAACTATCTATCTGTAGTTGAAGAAGGTATCTTTTGACTGTGGCAGACTGTATTTTCCAGTATTGGCTGAGATAATATTTCCCATCCCACATGTTTTGTTTTGTTTTTTTAAACCTTGTCATATTCCCATTAAGTGTTAGGTGGCCAGGTTGAAGGTAGGTGGTGCGAAAAGTCAGCATAGGGAATGAAATTAGCATCATATTTTCTGTGAGTCAGATGGAAATACCATAGATAATTAGGCATTTAATATTGTCAAACCATGTCTCTCAGTATAGATTTGACGTTTTCATGTTATTGTACCGTGTTTCACGATAGAAAATTTCTAATTTGAAAACTTGACTAAACAATCACTCTGAAGAAATTATCATGAAAAATAAATCTCATTAGTAATAATCCTAAATATTAATCAACAAAATATAAAGAAAGCCACAACCTCAATGAGCTTGTATGAAATCTTCAGAGATTAAACTTTCAGTTCATACCGTCTTCCTACTCTGTCCTCTGAACTCCCAGAGCATGCATTCATTTGGTTAGGACGTCTGTGTTGATGTCCACTGTGCCACTTATTTTGCCTGATGCTAAGGACAGAGAGGTAAAGGATGCTGTCCTTGCCCTCTGACCGTTGGCTCATGTCATCACTATAGTTCATATCAGGTTGCAGCTCACTGTATATGTATTAAGGAAAGGCCCAGGTCTTATTCACATTTGTTTACTGTGCCAAGCATAGTAGTCAATTTTAATTGTAGTAGAAAGTTTAAACGGTAATTTTTTTCTCCGAAATATGGTCAGAAGAATAAGGAGAAAATGAGATTAGGTGAAAAAGAATCAGAATTATTGGACTGAACAAGGCACCAATATTTCCTGATTGACCACCATGCATCAAATATCATTCCAGGAAATTTGTATGTGTTTCCTTGTGTAATCCTTACCCCAGTCCTATAAGGCACGAAGGAAATTAATCTCACTAAGACTTACAGAAATTGATTCCTTACACCCTTCTGACTCATCCTCCCTACTGCAGCCAGGTGACCTGGTCTGGTCACTCATTGGCTTAGCAGCCTTTCATGACTCTCCACTGCCCTTGGAATAATGTCTAAAACCCTCAACTGTCTAAGAAGCTATGGGACCTGGTATTTCCCCAAGTCTCCAGCCTCATTTCTTGCCTCTCTTTCTCCTACTCCGTTCTCTCTTGATACAAAGCTTTTCTTTCAGTTCCTTGAGCACACCTACCATGCCTTTTTTCATATCTTGCCTTTCCACAGGCTGTTCTCAAATTTGGAATGCTGTTCATTAACTGCTGAATGAATGAGTGAGTGAATGAGTGAATGAATGAATGATTGAATAAGGGATATTGGAGAGAGTCAGGATAGGATCCTGTTCAGGGGAAAGATTAGGAGTAGGAAGGGGATTAGGGAATTAATCACAAAACTATGATAATAGATGAGTTCTTGTTGATCACAGATATAGCACATCTAGCACCCAGACCTTGATTTCTTACCTTTACTAGTTCCTGTTCTTCTTTTAAGCATCAGTATTAGTGCCACATTCTCTAGGAAGCTTTGCTACTCCCAAGGTAGTGAAAACCCCTGCTATACGGCATAGGACTAGCTATATGCACTTCCCTTCTGTAATGCTCATCACCCTTTGATGACACACACTTTCATGTCTTTCTTGTTTGCTTCTCTATCCCCAGAACATAACACGGTAAACACTACTGGTGGGTATTCTCTCTCTGTATTTAGACTTAAGTTATACACAATTACTCCAGGACATATAGTTGAATTGTTTTTCTCATTGGTTTGGTGTTTTATTTGTTTGGCCATTTGTTTCTTTCATGTAGCATTATGGAGTAGCTGGAGATTTTATAAATTCCCTACCTTCTCTTCCAGGGTGAGTACAACTCATCAGGGATTGGGGCTACTCTCAAGTATAAAATGATATTATCTAATTAAATAAAGAATTAAAATAACAACGATTCTGATTCTCTAAATGTCCCTCTGGGCACGTGCTCTGCTGCAGCACATGTCTTTATTTTCCTTTCTTTTACCTTCTCAGCTCTTCACTCTTTTATGGCTAATTCCTATCCATCTTCTACATGTCAGCAGGGCTATCACTTCAGACAATGTGCACCTAGGCTATCTAAATGACAATCATATTCCCAGTGTCAAGTAAAAGGGTACTTGACAAAAGGTAGGAGCTCAATAAATGCTGTTGAATAAAAGAGTGAGTGAGTAAATGAAGGTGTGTCGGGGAGATTTGGGGTAGGATATTGTTCAGGGGAAAGATCAGGAGTAAATAGATGAGGAAATCAATCACAAAGTGATTTTTTTTTAAAAATTTAATTTTATTTATTTTTTTTATACAGCAGGTTCTTATTAGTCAACAATTTTATACACATCAGTGTATACATGTCAATCCCAATCCCCAAATTCAGCACACCACCATCCCCACCCACCCCCATGGATTTCCCCCCTTGGTGTCCATATGTTTGTTCTCTACATCTGTGACTCAACTTCTGCCCTGCCAACCAGTTCATCTGTACCATTTTTCTAGGTTCCACATACATGCGTTAATATACGATATTTGTTTTTCTCTTTCTGACTTACTTCACTCTGTATGACAGCCTCTAGATCCATTCACGTCTCAACAAATGACTCAGTTTCGTTCCTTTTTATGGCTGAGTAATATTCCATTGTATATATGTACCACATCTTCTTTATCCATTCATCTGTCAATGGGCATTTACGTTGCTTCCATGACCTGGCTATTGTAAATAGTGCTGCAATGAACATTGGGGTGCATGTGTCTTTTTGAATTATGGTTTTCTCTGGGTATATGTCCAGTAGTGGGATGGCTGGGTCAGATGGTAATTCTATTTTTAGTTTTTTAAGGAACCTCCATACTGTTCTCCATAGTGGCTGTATCAATTTACATTCCCATCAACAGTGAAAGAGGGTTCCCTTTTCTGCACACCCTCTCCAGCATTTGTTGTTTGTAGATTTTCTGATGATGCCCATTCTGACTGGTGTGAGGTGATACCTCATTGTAGTTTTGATTTGCATTTCTCTAATAATTAGTGATGTTGAGCAGCTTTTCATGTGCTTCTTGGCCATCTGTATGTCTTCTTTGAAGAAATGTCTATTTAGGTCTTCTGCCCATTTTTGGATTGGGTTGTTTGTTTCTTTAATATTGAGCTGCATGAGCTGTTTTTATATTTTGGAGATTAATCCTTTGTCCGTTGATTCGTTTACAAATATTTTCTCCCATTCTGAGGGCTGTCTTTTCATCTTGTTTGTAGTTTCCTTCGCTTTGCAAAAGCTTTTAAGTTTCATTAGGTTCCATTTGTTTATTTTTGTTTTTATTTCCATTACTCTAGGAGGTGGATCAAAAAAAGATCTTGCTGTGATTTATGTCAAAGAGTGTCTTCCTATGTTTTCCTCTAAGAGCTTTATAGTGTCCAGTCTTACATTTAGGTCTCAAATCCATTTTGAGTTTTTGTATATGGTGTTAGCGAGTTTTCTAATTGTATTCTTTTACATGTAGCTGTCCAGTTTTCCCAGCACCACTTATTGAAGAGACTGTCTTTTCTCCATTGTATATCCTTGCCTCCTTTGTCATAGATTAGTTGACCATAGGTGCATGGGCTTATCTCTGGGCTTTCTATCTTGTTCCATTGATCTATGTTTCTCTTTTTGTGCCAGTACCATATTGTCTTGATTACTGTAGCTTTACAGTATAGCCTGAAGTCAGGGAGTCTGATTCCTCCAGCTCCATTTTTTTCCCTCAAGACTGCTTTGGCTATTTGGGGTCTTTTGTGTCTCCATACAAATTTTAAGATTATTTGTTCTAGTTCTGTAAAAAATGCCATTGGTAATTTGATAGGGATTGCATTGAATCTGTAGATTGCTTTGGGTAGTATAGTCATTTTCACAATATTGATTCTTCCAATCCAAGAACATGGTATATCTCTCCATCTATTAGTATCATCTTTAATTTCTTTCATCAGTGTCTTATAGTTTTCTGCATACAGGTCTTTTGTCTCCCTAGGTAGGTTTATTCCTAGGTATTATATTCTTTCTGTTGCAATGGTAAATGGAAGTGTTTCCTTAATTTCTCTTTCAGATTTTTCATCATTAGTGTAGAAGAATGCAAGAGATTTCTGTGCATTAATTTTGTATCCTGCAACTTAACCAAATTCATTGATTAGCTCTAGTAGTTTTCTGGTGGCATTTTTAGGATTCTCTATGTATAGTATCATGTCATCTGCAAACAGTGACAGTTTTACTTCTTCTTTTCCGATTTGTAATCCTTTTATTTCTTTTTCTTCTCTGATTGCCGTGGCTAGGACTTCCAAAACTATGTTGAATAATAGTGGTGAGAGTGGACATCCTTGTCTTGTTCCTGATCTTAGAGGAAATGCTTTCAGTTTTTCACCATTGAGAATGATGTTTGCTGTGGGTTTGTCGTATACGGCCTTTATTATGTTGAGGTAGGTTCCCTCTATGCCCACTTTCTGGAGAGTTTTTATCATAAATGGGTGTTGAAGTTTGTCAAAAGATTTTCTGTATCTATTGAGATGATCATATGGTTTTTATTCTTCAGTTGGTTAATATGGTGTATCACATTGATTGATTTGCACATATTGAAGAATCCTTGCATCCCTGGGATACATCCCACTTCATCATGGTGTATGATCTTTTTAATGTGTTGTTGGATTCTGTTTGCTAGTATTTTGTTGAGGATTTTTGCATCTATATTCATCAGTGATATTGGTCTGTAATTTTTTTTGTAGTATCTTTGTCTGGTTTTGGTATCAGAGTGATGGTGGAATCATAGAATGAATTTGGGAGTGTTCCTTCATCTGCAGTTTTTTGGAAGAGTTTGAGAAGGATGGGTGTTAGCTCTTCTCTAAGTGTTTGATAGAATTCACCCGTGAAGCCATCTGGTCCTGGACTTTTGTTTCTTGGAAGATTTTCTTTTTACATCTTTATTGGAGTATAATTTCTTTACAATGGTGTGTTAATTTCTGCTTTATAAAAAAGTGCATCAGTTATACATATACATATGTTCCCATATCTCTTCCTTCTTGCTTCTCCCTCCCTCCCACCTTCTTGGAAGATCTTTGATCACAGTTTCAATTTCATTCCTTGTGATTGGTCTGTTCATATTTTCTATTTCTTCCTGGTTCAGTCTTGGAAGGTTATACCTTTCTAAGTATTTGTCCATTTCTTCCAGGTTGTCCATTTTATTGGCATAGAGTTGCTTGTAGTAGTCTCTGAGGATGCTTTGTATTTCTGTGGTGTCTGTTGTAACTTCTCCTTTTTCATTTCTAATTTTATTGATTTAAGTCCTCTCCCTCTTTTTCTTGTTGAGTCTGGCTAATGGTTTATCAATTTTGTTTATTTTCTCAAAGAACCAGCTTTTAGTTTTATTGATCTTTGCTATTATTTTCTTTGTTTCTATTTCATTTATTTCTGCTTTGATCTCTATGATTCCTTTCTTTCCTTCTGCTAACTTTGGTTTTTTTTTTATTCTTCTTTCTCTAGTTCCTTTAGGTGTAAGGTTAGATTGTTTACTTGAGATTTTTCTTGTTTCTTGAGGTAGGCTTGTATAGCTATAAACTTCCCTCTTAGAATTGCTTTTGCTGCATCCCATAGGTTTTGGATCGTCGTGTTTTCATTGTCATTTGTCTCTAGGTATTTTTTGATTTCCTCAGTGATCGCTTGGTTATTTAGTAACATATTGTTTAGCCTCCATGTGTTTGTGTTTTTTACGTTTTTTTCCCCTGTAATTCATTTCTAATCTCATAGCGTTGTGGTCAGAAAAGATGCTTGATATGATTTCAATTTTTAAAAATTTACTGAGGCTTGATTTGTGGCCCAAGATGTGATCTATCCTGGAAAATGTTCCATGCTCCCTTGAGAAGAAAGTGTAATCTGCTGTTTTGGAATGGAATGTCCTATAAATATCAGTTAAATCTATCTGGTCGATTGTGTTATTTAAAGCTTCTGCTTCCTTATTTATTTTCATTTTGGATGATCTGTCTATTGGTGAAAGTGCAGTGTTAAAGTCCCCCACTATTATTGTGTTACTGTCACTTTCCTCTTTTATAGTTGTTAGCAGTTGCCTTATGTATTGAGGTGCTCCTATGTTGTGTGCATATATATTTATAATTGTTATATCTTCTTCTTGGATTGATTCCCTGATCATTATGTAGTGTCCTTCCTTGTCTCTTGTAACATTCTTATTTTTTTTTTTTTTGCGGTACGTGGGCCTCTCACTGTTGTGGCCTCTCCCATTGCAGAGCACAGGCTCTGGACGCTCAGGCTCAGCGGCCATGGCTCACGGGCCCAGCCGCTCCACAGCATGTGGGATCTTCCCGGACCAGGGCACAAACCCACATCCTCTGCATCAGCAGGCAGACTCTCAACCACTGCGCCACCAGGGAAGCCCCTAACATTCTTATTTTAATGTCTATTTTATCTGATATGAGTATTATTACTCCAGCTTTCTTTTGATTTCCATTTGCATGGAATATCTTTTTCCATCCCCTCACTTTCAGTCTGTATGTGTCCCTAGGTCTGAAGTGGGTCTCCTGTAGACAGCACATATATGAGTCTTATTTTTGTATCCATTCAGGGAGGCTGTGTCTTTTGGTTGGAGCATTTAATCCATTCACGTTTAAGGTAATTATCGATATGTATGTTCCTATGACCATTTTCTTAATTGTTTTGGGTTTGTTTTTGTAGGTCCTTTTCTTCTCTTGTGTTTCCCACTTAGAGAAGTTCCTTTAGCATTTGTTGTAGAGCTGGTTTGGTGGTGCTGAATTCTCTTAGCTTTTGCTTGTCTATAAAGCTTTTGATTTCTCCATCGAATCTGAATGAGATTCTTCCCAGGCAGAGTAACCTTGGTTGTAGGTTCTTCCCTTTCATCACTTTCAGTATATCATGACACTCCCTTCTGGCTTGTAGAGTTTCTGGTTGAGCTGTTAACCTTATGGGAGTTCCCTTGTATGTTATTTGTCATTTTTCCCTTGCTGCTTTCAATCATTTTTCTTTGTCTTTAATTTTTGCCAATTTGATTACTCTGTGTCTCGGCCTGTTTCTCCTTGGGTTTATCCTGTATGGGACTCGCTGCGCTTCCTGGACTTGGGTGGCTATTTCCTTTCCCATGTTAGGGAAGTTTTTGACTATAATCTCTTCAAATATTTTCTCGGGTCCTTTCTCTCTCTCTCCTTCTTCTGGGACCCGTATAATGTGAATGTTGTTGCATTTAATGTTGTCCCAGAGGTCTCTTAGGCTGTCTTCTTTTCTTTTCATTCTTTTTTCTTTATTCTGTTCTGCAGCAGTGAATTCCACCATTCTCTCTTCCAGTCACTTATCCGTTCTTCTGCCTCAGTTATTCTGCTATTGATTCTTTCTAGTAGTTTTCATTTCAGTTACTGTATTGTTCATCTCTGTTTGTTTGTTGTTTAATTCCTCTAGGTCTTTGTTAAACATTTCTTGCATCTTCTTAATGTTTGCCTCCATTGTTTTTCCGAGGTCATGGATCATCTTCACTATCATTATTCTGAATTCCTTTTCTGGAAGGTTGCCTATCTCCCCTTCATTTGGTTGTTTTTCTAGGGTTTTATCTTGTTCCTTCATTTGGTACATAGCCCCCTGCCTTTTCATCTTGTCTCTCTCTCTGTGAATGTGTCTTTTTTTAAAAAAAATTAATTTATTTTTGGCTGTGTTGGGTCTTTGTTGCTGCACCCAGGCTTTCTCTCGTTGTGGCAAGTGGGGGCTACTCTTTGTTGCAGTGCATGGGCTTCTCATTGCATTGGCTTCTCTTGCTGTGGAGCACAGGCTCTAGGTGTGCGGGCTTCAGTGGTTGTTGCATGCGGGCTCAGAAGTTGTGCCTCATGGCCTCTAGAGTGCAGGCTCAGTAGTTGCGGCACACGGACTCTGTTGCTTGTGGCCTGTGGGATCTTCTGTGTTCAGGGCTCGAACCCGTGTCCCCTGTACTGGCAGGTGGATTCTTAACCCCTGCACCACCAGAGAAGTCCCATGTTGTGTTCTTTGACATTTAAACTTTTCAAAAGATGCAACACACCTAGCACCCAGATCTAGTTTTCTAAATACCATTTTCCAATAAAATGTAGAAGAAATCCTTAGAGAAATGGCTGATTTTAAGGCTGGGGCAGGTAAAATTTAATATGAGTCTGGAGTATCATTTAGGGCTAGAAAATAAAGAGGTGGTCAAGTGGCTGTTAAATGTGGGCTGAACATAGTGACTTGCATCTAACAAACAGAATATGAAAAATGAACCTGAGTAACTTTAATAGGAGGAGAAACCTGGCAGATGCTATCTAACCAAGTGATCAAGGTTAACATCACCATGTTGACATCATGAGTGCCCTGATATGATGAGATGAGAAACATACCTTTCTTCTGAGATATTCTTCCAAAGAACATGAACCCCAAGAAAATATCAGATGACCTCAGTTGGTGGGAAGTGTAAGAAATATCTGACCAGTTAATCAAAAGTGTCAAGGTCATGAAAAATAAGGAGTGATCGAGAAGCTTTTAAAGAATCAAAGGGGACTAAGGAGACATGACAACTAAATGCAACATGGTATCTTGGAACAGAAGAAGGGTAATAGTGGAAAAACTGGTGAAATCTGAATAAATTCCCTAGTTTAGTTAATTTCACTATACCAATGTTAATTTCTTTGTTTTGATAAATGGGCCATGGTTATGTAAGATCTTAACACCACGTGAAGCTGGGCAAATTGTATATGGGAATTCTGTACTATCTTTGAACCTCATCTGAAAAATCTAAATTATTTCAAATAAAATTTTCAAAAAAAGAGGTCACACAAGGTTTCACTGCAGTGTCCATTTAGGGGAGTTCAGGGAAGCTTGCTTGATTTGAGGTTCATGAAATCTTGGCTGTCTAGCAGTGTATACAAGGCTAGCCTTACCTGCATAGTGATTTTAATTTTACGGGAGAATTTCACTCTTATACTCATTTGACCCTCTCCAAGAAGAGAAAGGATGGAGAAGGAAGGTGTTTACATTCATGGGGACTAGAGTGAGCTTCTCCCAGGCCCTTGTGTTAAAATGCATAATCTCACACATAATGTTTGAGATCAGGCATCTGTAGAGACCAAAGTGTAGACCCTAAAAGGAACTTATCTGAAAGAAGACTGTGACATCGTTATTAACACACTAATGACAGAATCACACAGAGATGATAGGCAACCAAGTCTAGAAAAAGGACAGCCAGACTGAATTAGTCAGCATGTTTGCAGCAAGGACCAGGGGGATGTAGGTGCAAGTTGTGTCTCATAAACCAAGATAATAGGATCTTCTCTTCGGTAAAGATCAATGACTCAGGCTCCTGTGCCCTGATTCCTTTCTCTCTAAACAAGTTATTAAAGCATGAAGAAAGAAAATTGATTACCAATGTACTCTGCTAGATAATTTAAATGCTTAATGTTTTTTAATTCTCTCAAAACACTATGAAGTAGACATTACTGTTCCCGTCTTACAAGTGGGAATGAGAGACCCATAGAGAGATTAAGCTACACACTTGGTTACAAAGTAAGTAAAAGAGCTGGGATTCAAACCCAGGTATATCTGATGCTCTGACCCAGTCCCTTTCTAAGACCAGAGGGTAGGTATAGAGAAAATGACCCTTAGCCCCATTGTGCTGTTTAATCATCCTACCTGATGGAGACTCCTAGAAAAAAATTGGATCACTGTTCTCTGGGGTTATCTTTTGGAGCACTCATTGTTTAAAGGAAGAAACCTCACTTGCCTTTTGAAGACAACAATCTCTACAGTGAATGGACAAGAGGGTGACTCCCCAACATCCATTTCCCTTTCTCTTTGTACTTACCCTGATTTTTGTTGGGTATTCGTGCAATCCCTGCCCAGCCCAAGTACTTTGGCTGAAGCTCAGTCCACCCCTGGCCCTTGGGGAAGGACATCTGGTTCAGACTAGTGTGACCTTATTCTCTGGCCACAGATTTTGGTGACGGGATGTGCATGCAGGCAAAATTAGGTGAAGGAACACAAGGATTCCTTTGCTGGGAGCCTCTGAGAAATATGCCTCTTTGCTTTTATTTGGTTGGGGGAGTAGCTCAGAGATTTCTTTTCTCTCTTCTGGGAATGGAATGAGGAATCATGTAGGACAGTGTATGGATGAGGAAGAAGGTTATAGCTATTTATTTTGCCCCAGTGAAGTGGAGTCAGCTTTTGGAGAAAGTGCCTTGTGCATCAGACAAGTCAAAATAAACCAAGCCCTTTTTTTGTTGTCTCCACCTTCCTCATGAGCTTTTAAGTCCCTTTAGTTATTTAATACAGTTTCAGTTTGTTTTTTCTCTTGCTTACAACTGAACTAATCTTCACTGACAACTTTCAAAGTAACTTTTTTGAAAGTCGGTCAGTGAGTAGGGTGACCATATGATTTATCATGCAAATCAGAACCACTTTTGATAGAGTAAAGGAGAGCTATTACTCATTACATGCTTGCAACAGGTGGCAACTGGGACCATCCTGGACAAACTAGGATGGGTGGTCCCTCTACCACTGAGGCATATGTTACTTGCAATTCTACCAGTGAATAAACTGTAAAACTTTGGATGATTACTCTGCTCTCTGGATAGCAGTTTGCTGTATAAAAATGAAATACGACATTTTGTGAATCTAGGTAGTTTCTCCATAGTCTGTAATATACTGAGCTCCATCCTGCTGGGAGTCCAAAGATAGAAATGTTCCTTACAGCAGAGATCATCATCATCACCACCACTTTATTAGTCAACTATTGCTACAATAATGCTACACACCTAAGAACCACAAAATTCACAGTCACTTACAACATCATTAATCTTTCTTGCTGATGATTCTGCAGAGAAGCTGTGGTTTGGCTGACTGCTGGGCTTGGTTGGAAAGGCTGCACTCCAGACTTTGGATTGGATTAGGATGCTCCACTTGTGTTTATTCCTGTTCCCAGCCTGAAAGAGAATGACCGCCTGAGACATTTTCCTCTCATGGCACAGGGTAGAAACCCCAAGAGACCAGAAAAAAAAAAAAACTGAAGTTGGGCCTCCCTGGTGGCGCAGGGGTTGAGAGTCTGCCTGCCGATGCAGGGGACACGGGTTCGTGCCCCGGTCCGGGAGGATCCCACATGCCGCGGAGCAGCTGGGCCCGTGAGCCATGGCCACTGAGCCTGCGCATCAGGAGCCTGTGCTCCGCAACGGGAGAGGCCACAACGGTGAGAGGCCCGCGTACCGCAAAAAAAACCCAAAACAAACCCCCCAAAAAACTGAAGTACATTTAAAGTCTTTGGTCTGACATGCCATGTGTTATATCCACTCACATTCCTTAGATCAAAGGAAGTCATATGGCCAAGCTCAGTGTTAGTGGGACTGGGCCATGAATCCACTTCAAGAAGGAGGCACTAAAAAATCACATGGCAAAAAGAAAAAGAAAAAAATCACAGGCAAATGGCTTATATATAAAAATCTATTACAGGGTGAAAGTGAAGAATTGGTAACAATAATCCATTCTAACATCTACCACTCATTGGGTACTCACTATGTACCAGACACTTAAGTATATTATATCATTAAACCATACAACACTTACATGGGACAGATATGAGTATTTTTTGGATGAATGAATGTCTATTGTATGCCTATTGTGCTATCCACTGTGGTTACTGTGTAAACAGGTCTGATATTCAGTTTGCTGGAGAGCAGGCAAGGTAGCTGTAGGGGTCAATTAAGCATGGAGAGAGATATGCAGTTATTTCCTAAGCTGAGATCAGCAAGATGCACCTTTGATCCTAGGGAAGCCAATGAATAAAGACCTTTCATTTAGGTTGGAAGAGAGCTTCCAGTGTGGATGCCTCTTTCCCCTCCCCATCCACCTCAGCACCCTTGAGCTTCATTCTTCAGAATTACTTCCTTATGGTAGTATTAAGCTATGTCCCTTCCTTTTCCCCAGACATTGTGAAGCTGCCACTGTGCTGAAGCACAGTGTTTGCTAATTGGAATTTGCTATTCTGCTATTTTCATAGCAGCTCTTACATGAATATAGAAAAGCACCAATAAACAAAAATGATAAATCATAAAAGACTTTAATAAACAGAAAACTGCAAGATGGTATACTTGATGTCTAGGCATTCTAATGAGGGAGTCCTAAATCAAGGAACAGCTGAATGGGGGAAAATCTAGCACAAGGGTGACTTCCAGTCAATGTTCGAGGAGTTTCTCCTCCCACTCACTCCCCCAACCATTTTGATATCATGGTCCGAGCTACCAATTCTGAGTCTATTGCCAAGTCATTATCCTTTAAAGGATGGGTAAGAAAACCCATTTTTCTACTTTATAAATAACACACTCTAACACAATAAAAGATGTCAGGCCACACAATTTTATTTCATTCAACATTTACTGAATATCTACTATATGCCAGGCATTAAGTTACATGCAAGTGATAATACTGCCGTTAGGGTCACACATAGTCCAGTATGGAAATAGCACATAGATACAGATTTAACCTTTGAGGTGTTGTCAGTCTTTTGAGTTATGAACAAGTACTATGAGACACAATAGAGGGATCATTTCTTTTGGACAAAGGAAGAAAGAGTAGGTGCCATCTAATCTCAGCCTTGGATATAAGAGAGAAGAAGAGAGAGGGCATTTTGGGAAAAGGTTCAGAATGTAAAATGGTACAGATGAATAAAAATATAGTGTCTCCTGCAGAGCCCTGGTCAGTGTCCTGCATGGCCTCCTCAAGTACTGCTGTGAGCTAGGGAGTGTTATGGATTGAATTGTGTCTCTGAAAATAGATAAGTTAAAGTCTTAATGAGAACATGACTTTATTTGGAAATAGGTTCTTTATAGAACTAATCAAGGTGAACTGAGGTCACTAGTGTGGGCCCTAGTCCAGTATGACTGGTGCCATTATAAAAAGGAGAAACCTGAATACAGACAGACAGGCACAGAGGGTACACAATGGAAGGAGACATAGAGAGAACCTGTAAAGCCATGTGAAAATGGAGGATTGGAGTGATGCGTCTATAAGACAAGGAACACCAAAGACGCCACCAAACCAGCAGAAGATAGGAAGAGGCAAGGAAGGATTCCCCTACAGGTTTCAGAGGGAGCAGGGTGCTGCTGACACACTGATGTCTGATTTCGACCCTCCAGATCTAAGAGACAATAAATTTCTGTTGTTGTAAGCCACCCGTAGTTGGCGGTACTTGCATACAGCAGCCCTAGGGATCAAATACAGGAGTTAAGATGTTGGTCTCAGGATTCTGGGCTGCCCACTCCTACTTTAAACACATTTTTCTTTCATTTTATGCTTCTGCTTAAGGTTTTGTTTGAAAAGCAGGGTTTCACTGGTGAAATTAACATGAAACTACAGATCTTTGAGAGTTTATCAGTTGGACACTTTCAATTGCAAATAAAGCCGAGGTCAAATGTCCTAAATAACCAAAGGATTTATGACTCCTATAATTATAAAAGTCTAGAGAAGATGTCAGGTTCCGGTGCACTTTGACAGAGACATTGACCAAGACTCTGACTCCATTTCTCTGCAGTTTCCTGGAGAGTTGTCATATATGGGTTTCGTCCTCAGGCTGATCGTGTAATGGTGGCAAAATGGCTGCATAGTTCCAGCTTCACCTCACAGCACACTATGCAGAGTAGGGAGGAACAACGTTGACCAGGTATCCCCAGCCAAGGCCTTGAGGTTCTCACTGACTGCACCACACCTGAGCCTGCATTGATCATCTGACCTGTGTCTGGATCAGCTGTGACAGGAGGGAATGATTCACCCTGATTGGCTTAGCCCACTCTTTCCATTAGCCTTTGCTACATTAAAAAAATACTCCAAAATTTAGTGTCTCAAAACCACAACCATTTATTAGTTCATGAGTCTGTGGGTCAGGAATTTGGGCAGGGCTCAGCTGGGATGGCTCACTCACTTCCATGTGGTGTTGGCTGGGCTCACTCATGCATTTAGGGTCACTTGGCAAGTCAGCTCGGGGCCAGCCGGTCCTGGATGGTGTCGGTCATGGTCATACGTCTGCTGGTTGTCCGGGCTGCCTCGGTTCTCTTCTGTGTGTCCTCTCCACCCAGCCAGCTGGGGCACGTTCTCATGCACACAGCACCTCATGAGGGTGAGAACAGAGGCTCAAGGACCCTTGACATCCAAACTTGAGACCTGTGCCACATAATTTCTGTCACATTATATTGGTCAAAGCAAGTCCCCACCTCTTGGTGGGAAGATCTGTAAGAATTCGTGATGGTTTAAAAACATCACACCCACCCTTAGAGCTGGGGGAGGGGGAACCAATTTCACCAAACCACAGAACTCCTGAACAGAATGGACATGAGGGGGAAAACTGGCCAGAGGCTGGAGAAGAGGCTAAAAGGTAGATTGAAATAAATTGTGAGGGGCTCTGTATGCCTTGCTAAGTGGACTTTATCATTTAACTTGCGGTTCTCACCCTTTTTCTGTGACAACATAATTAATGATTCTGATGCATTCTCATTAGGAAACATGACTTAAAAGTAAGTCACCATGGCTGTTCTTCTCAACCTGAAGACTGGGCATGAATAATGTTTTTTTTAGGGGGGACTGCATGCTCCTTCCTCTTGGGGAGTGGGGCTGCCTTGGTTGTAACTCACTGTTCCAGGCACTGGGGAGCCACTGATGTTTTGTTCCTGAGTGCAAGGGAGATTTCTGCTCTGAGACTCAGTCTTAAGCTGCTCCTGTAACAGCTCTGAGTTATACTCACACACCTTTCTTACTTTCCCCCAGTGTGCACATAAGCCGCTAGTTTGGGATTTTCCTCTTTCCAGCAGCACACGATTCCCAGAAGCAACATTTCTTCCTGCTGGCCAAGTCCTTGGGGCCCAGTCTGCTTTTTCCTGCATTCTGGCCTCGACTAGGAGAGCCCCACTGCATACAACGTGTTTGGACAACAACCAGGGGAATGGCCACCATCCAATTCTCTTTCCTCCCAGAAATCTCCTTCTTGCAACTGATGTGATCTCCAGTGACCAAGCAACATGAGCCTGAGCATATTGACAAGGGGATCTTGTCAGTGCCATCTCTGTGGCATCTGAGCTGCAGCTCCAGTGAGTGTCCTGCCATGTGCACATATTTATCTCTGCTGCTGGGCTGTACACAACTTGTAGAAGAAACATGGGATTCACCTTGTTTGTGTTGAAAATATTTACTGAATGAGTGAATTAATAATGGATGAATAAAAAGGATAACGCTGAGCAGCATCCCTTTTGATGGAAAAGTTTATGGGCATGGAAAATGTTCCCTGATCAGTGAGTCCTCAGAGTTGTGGCTCCCAGGAAGGCACCAGTGCCAGGTGGTATCAGGCATCTTAATCTCGGCTCCCCCCACACACTAGTGGAGGACACCTGAGCCCAGAGCAAGGGTTTGGAACAGAACTTCCCTCTTAAACTGAGTAGGAATAAGGCTCCAAGGAATCTTTTCAGACACTAGAGAAGAGCAAGGGTGAGTGTGCGGAGGAGGAGTGGGAACAGGGGGAAGAGGAGAAGGATGCAGGAAGTGAACAGGGAAGAGCAACCCCCATCACCTCCCCTGGAGCCCGTCCTAATAGGAAATCCCACCCTGGAGCCTGCAGCCTGGGTTCTGTAGGGCTCTTGGCTGCACCTCCTGACCAGGGGTGTTTAGTTCAAAAGAAGGACTTGAAGCCTTCAGTGTCTCTCACTTAATACAGCAGCTGCTTTGACACCCACTCCATTTGGACAGCTCATTTCTGGTCCTTCATCCCATCAGAGGCAGCCCTTGCTCACATCTATTTGTCTAAGGAGCCTGGGTGTCTGCTGGAAAGGGAGGGTATTTAGAGTATATTATTCAGTTAGAACCAGGGCTTCTGCCTTTGTGTGACAGGCTAATCCTAGGACACCTCAAAATGGCTGGGATTGTTTAATCTGCAGGATGCATTAGGGCTGTCAACAGAGAGGGGACAGTAAATATTGCAGAAAGCAGTTAAGGGGTGTGGCCTGACTGGAGCTTCAGCAGCAGCCCTAGGACAGGGAAGAGGCACCTGAGGAGTAGGTGATGGAGGATATGGTGGGGGTGGAGCAGAGTAAGGCAGATCTGGTGGCCCTCATTCATGCCTGCCTTTCAGGGATTTCTAATACACTGGTTCTCAACTTTAGATGGTCATTGGAATCTCACGGGACTTTTGCAAAATGCTGATACCCAAGTTCCACCTTCTTCTCCACATTTTGATTAAATTGGTCTGGTTTGTGGCCTGTGCATCAGGTTTAGGAAGCTCCGCAGGTGAGGAGGCTGTGAAAGGAAATGGAGAGATCTTATCATTTCATAGTGGACAGCTGGAAGGACACCTCCAGAGCAAGGTTCTCAGGTGAAGCAACAGGCCAAGAGGGAAAGGTCACCTATCCAGATTAGTGACAAAGAAAGGGCCGTAACTTTTATCTCTTGAGTTCCCAGGTGAGTTAATTTTTTCATCTACACTCTTCTTTCATTTACTAGTCATAGTCTTGGTGAAATCTCAGTTTCCTTACCTATCAAATGGGTATTATTACTAATCTACTCATTTCCTATTATTGCTATGAAGATCAGGGTTCATGAAGATGCTTTGCAAACAATATAGAGCGGAGAGAAGAAACAACAGAGATGTTTCTCCACTCCATGGCTTCCCATGCCACCCATGTGCACTTAGAATAAAGTGCAAACTTTACTCAGGCCTACAGACCACCCCTCCGCCCCAACCCCTCTGCTCCCAGCTGCCGCCACATGGCGGGGCTCCTGCCCGCATCTGCAGGTTCAGTCGCTGCCACTCCCCACTGTGTTCACCATGTCTAGACATACTGGCCTCCTCTCTGGCCTGGGACACACTGAGTCCATCCTTCCCTGTGCAGTTTCTATCTCTTCCACCTGGATTGCATGAGCCCTACATTTTGCTGTGTAATCTATCTTTTCTTGTTGTTTTGTCACAACTAATGTTAATGGCTGTGGGCAAAGCAGTGACTGGTCAGTATGGAATTAGAAACAAGAAGTATGGAGTTGTGAGTAAAGAGGAAAGCAAGTTATAGAACAGATGGTAAGAGGGGAGTGTGGAGTCAAAACTTAATTTTTGCCACAGAAGAGAGACTTGAGCACATGCATGTCTCTCAGGTAGGAGACAAAAAAGGGACATACGTGATGTGGAGGAAAGTGGGATAACTACAGCAAATTCCCTAAGCCCCTTTTAAATGTAATATCCCTTTAAAGAGATAAGATATTTGACTCCTTAGGATTCAGGTTTCCACTTAGTTTCCTTTCTTTGTTTTCTTACCACTTTGTGAGCTTCTATAGTGTAGTGCAAATATCTCCTTATCTATCTGTGTGTAGACTGTGAGCTCACTGGGCAGAGGGGAGAGGTCTTAATGATGATTGTATCCCAGCACTGAATACAAAATAAAGCCTCCATAATGAATGAATCAATTTATCTGTTGCCTTTCCATCTAAGTGACATGGGTACTCTGAAGCAGCATGGAGCCTCAATAAATGGGTAAGAAGACACTATGAAAAAGAGGTGGCAATTAAGTTAGAGGGATGTGTATATGCCAAAAAGAAACTGTACCAACTTCATATTTTGAAGAGAAGAAGGAGGAGCAAACATAATCTATTTTTCTCCCCTCTTGTAGTCCTTGTCTACATTCTGGTATATTTTACAGAGTTAAAATCAAAATGTCTACATAATTAGATGTTTTCTTTTATGAAAGAGTGTTTTGAACAGCTCCTTGCTGTATCTCACATTCTTTATAATTATTATTGTGAGAGAGGCAGAACATTCTGTCCAGTTAATGTACTGAAATATACTTCACTGTTTTCCCTGTTCCTATTGTTGAACATTTAGATTGTTCTCAATTTCTGCTATTCTAGAGAATGCTACAGTGAAGAGCATGACACAGGGATTTGCCCTCCTTTAGAATTATCTCCTCAGTTTAAATTACAATGAGGGACTTCCCTGGTGGTGCAGTGGTTAAGAATTGCCTGCCAATGCAGGGGATGTGGGTTCGAGCCCTGGTCCGGGAAGATCCCACATGTTGTGGAGCAACTAAACCTGTGCACCACAACTACTGAGCCCACGTGCCACAACTACTGAAGCCTGCATGCCTAGAGCCCGTGCTCCGCAACGAGAGAAGCCACTGCAATGAGAAGACCACTCGCCGCAAAGAAGAGTAGTCCCTGCTCGCCGCAACTAGAGAAAGCCCATGCACAGCAACAAAGTCCCAACGCAGCCAAAAATAAAAATAAATAAACAAATAAATTTTAAAAAAAAGGAATCCGCCTGCCAATGCAGGGGACACGGGTTCGAGCCCTGGTCCTGGAAGATCCCACATGCTGCAGAGAAACTAAGCCCGAGCACCACAACTACTGAGCCTGTGCTCTAGAACCTGCGAGCCACAACTACTGAAGCCTGCGCGCCTAGAGCCTGTGCTCCGTAACAAGAGAAGCCACCACAATGAGAAGACCATGCAATGCAAAGAAGAGTAGCCCCTGCTCTCCACAACTGGAGAAAGTCTGCATGCAGCAGCGAAGACCCAACATAGGCAAAAATAAATAAATAAAAATAAATTTATAAAAAAAATTCAATGCATCAAATTACTGGGTCAAATGGTGTGAATATTTTATGATTCTCAATACATCCTGCTATGTTCCTGCTTTATATCCACTGTCAAAGGTATTTATCAATTTCACTGTTAACCCTGGCGCTATTATTACATTTTCTTTGCCAAGTTAATTGGTATAAAAACATACTTTGACATTTAATTTGAATTTTGTACAGCCTGAACATTTTCCCTTGTTTGCTAACTATCAGCATTTCATTCTATTTATATCATTTGCCATTAACTGGACATCTGTAATATTTACATTAATGTAAAATATTACATTACAATGTAATATTTACATCTGTAATATTTACATGTAATAATTCATTTCTCTGATATTTGAGACAAATACTTTTCCTGCTGTTTTCATTTTCACTGTGATTAGTTTGTTCTTGTACATAAGTTTTCTAGTTATTGATCTTTTCGTTTTTGAATTCTTTCAAAGATTTGAAGTTCCAACACTCAGTGTAACAAGTGACAAGGAAGGCAGCAACAGGAAACTTTCTCTTATTGCCTTTGTGGCAACCAAATTCATAGTTTTTCCTCCAGTGGTGTGCCTTTTTCTCCCTTCAGGATGGCTAGACTTCTACAAGTTCTCTCTCATGTATGAATGCCTGCTTGGTCAGCACTTACTCAATCTTTGCCTGATAACTAGAGGGGTCTAGGCAGTTTCACTAGCCTCACCTGTTCTGCAGCCTGTACCTGTATGGAGGTTTGTCTCTTACTAGCTGCAGTGGTGGGTGAGACTCCTCCTGGGTCCCTTGGAGTAAGGTTCTAGGATCCAAAAGACTGGCCAAGGGCTTCCCTGGTGGCGCAGTGGTTGAGAGTCCGCCTGCCGATGCAGGGGACACGGGTTCGTGCCCCAGTCCAGGAAGATCCCACATGCCGCGGAGCGGCTGGGCCGGTGAGCCATGGCCGCTGAGCCTGCGCGTCCGGAGCCTGTGCTCTGCAACGGGAGAGGCCACGACAGTGAGAGGCCCGTACCGCAAAAAAAAAAAAAAAAAAAAAGAGAAGGAACATCTTATGCTGCCACACTGCTGATGTTGCTCCTCTATTGCTTTTAGTTGTCACGTCTCCTTAGTCTCCTCAGCTTCTCAGCCTCCTAGTTCTTTCATGACTTTGACACTTTAAGGTCATGAAAATACACTAGTCAGATATTTCTTACACTGCCCCCTAATATAGGTTATCTGAGGTTTTCTCATGATTACATAAAGGTTATGGATCTTGGAGAGGAACATCCCAGAATAGAGGTGACTTTTTCTTTTCCTTTTTTAAAATTGAAGTATAGTTGATTTACAATGTTGTGTTAGCTTCAGGTGTACAGCAAAGTGATTCAGATTATATATATTCCTTTTCAGATTCTTCTCCCTTATAGATTATTACATGATATTGAGTATAGTTCCCTATGCTATACAGTAGGTCCTTGTTGTTTATCTATTTTACATATAGTAGTGTGTATATGTTAATTCCAAACTCCTAATTTATCCCTCCCACCCCCCCTTTCCCCTTTGGTAACCATAGTTTGTTTTCTATGTCTGTGAGTCTATTTCTGTTTTGTAAAGAAGTTCATTTGGGGCTTGCCTGGTGGCGCAGTGGTTGAGAGTCCGCCTGCTGACGCAGGGTACATGGGTTCGTGCCCTGGTCTGGGAAGATCCCACATGCCACGGAGCGGCTGGGCCCGTGAGCCATGGCCGCTGAGCCTGTGCGTCCGGAGCCTGTGCTCCGCAACGGGAGAGGCCACAACAGTGAGAGGCCCGTGTACTACAAAAAAAAAAAAAAAAAAAAAGTTCATTTTTAAGATTCTGTATATTAGCAATATCATATGATATTTGTATTTCTCTGTCTGACTTCACTTAGTATGATAATCTCTAGATCCATCCATGTTGCTGCAAATGGCATTATTTCATTCTTTGTTATGGGTGAGTAATATTTCACTGTGTGTGTGTGTATACACACACACACACACACACACACACACACCATATCTTCTTTGTCTATTTATCTGTTGAGAGACATTTAGGTTGCTCCCATGTCTCGGCTGTTGTAAATAGTGCTGCATTGAACACTGAGGTGCATGTATCTTTTTGAATTATAGTTTTGTCCAGATATATGCCCAGGAGTGGGATCGCTGGATCATATGGTAGTTCTACTTTTAGTTTTTTAAGGAATCTCCATACTGTTCTCCATAGTGGCTGCACTAATTTACTTTCCCACCAACAGTGTAGGAGGGTTCCTTTTTCTCCACACCGAGAGGTGCCTTTTTCATTGCATCGTATTAGGGAGTCCTTGATTAGGGAGTCTTATTTACTACTGGTGATGTTAACTTGATCCCTTGGTTAAAGTGATGTCTTCCAAGTTTCTTCTGTTACAAAGTTACTATTTTCCCCTTTTCATAGTCTATCTGATAGATGAGAATCACTAAGTACACCCCACACTTCAGACACTTGAGCCTCTCCTTACTTTTTAGCACTACAAGATGTTCCAGACTCATCTTGTATAATATTTTCCCTGCCCCAGCCCTAGAATCACTTATTTCTGCAAGGATTCCGGCTTCATTTTATTGGAAAACATTATATAGAAATATATAGAGAGTAACCACTAGTGATGTTCTCAACATTTTTTGAGAATAGAGGAAGGAAAAGCAACCTGGGTAGAAAGAACAGCCTGTGGGAAGTCCAGGATAAGAAAAAGGGCATGGTGTGCTCAAGGAACTGAAGGAAGTGCATTATACCAAGAGAGAAGAGAGCAGGAGAAAGAGACACAAGAAATTAACCTGGAAACTTAGGAATGCACCAGGTCTCATAGATCCTGAAAGGTTAGTTAAGGGTTTTGACCATTATTTCAAGGACAGTGGAGAGCCATGGAAGCTTTTGAAGCCAATGAGTAAAACTAGACTATGTTACTGGTCAGCAGTGGGAAGGATAGGTTGGAAAGGATTAAGTCATTAACCTCTGTAAGGCTTAGTTTCCTTCCTGCCTCACAGGATTTGGGTGAAGATTAAACAAGGGAACACATACAAGTTCCCCAGAATGATGTTTGGCACATGATGGGCAATCTGGAAACGTTGGTGCCTTGTTCAGTCCAACAATCCTGCTTTCATTTTCATCTAATCTCATCTTTCTCATTATTCCCCTGACCACATTTTGGGTAGAAAATTATTCTTTAAACATTTTGCTGAAATTAAAATTCATTATTGTGCTAGACACAGTGAACAAATGTTAATAAGACCTGGGCCCTTCCTTAATACCTATTTACAATAAGCCATAACATGATGTGATATGAACTATACTAATGGCACAAGTGTAAGCTCAGAGGGCAAGGATGACATCCTTCACCTCTCGGTCAGGCAAAATATGTGGCACAGAGGACTTCAACACAGACTTCTTGACCATATCATGCTCTGGGAGTTCAGAGGACAAAGGCAAGAAACTTGGCTATTGAACTATAAGTTCAATATCTTGGGAATTCATACCGTCTCAGTGATGACCGTGGCTTTCTTTCTTTATACTTTGTTAGTATTGTTTGGGATTATTGTTAGTAGGCTTTTAAAAAATTTTTTCATGAAAAAAATTTCAGAGTGATTGTTTATAGTCACATTTCCAAATCAAAACTTTCCTACACTATAGGAATCACATGAATCACACTATAATAACATGGAAACATCAAATCTATACTGAGGTGCTTGGTTTGATAATATTAAATTCAAAAGATACCTTCTTCAATTTCAGGTGGATAGTTCATAATATAATGGTATTGTTGATTTTTGAATTGATGATATCCAAATTTTATTGTCTTTCCTTTGATCTGATTCTGAAAATTTCTTTTATTAGAATTGTAAGTTTGGACATGTAATACTCATGGTAGTCCCAATTATGACTAAAAGCTCTTGTAGTTGCATGATCACCAATATTTCTTTAATGGATGAGAAACTATTTAGTTTTCCCTTTTATTTTCTACTTAGCACAGCATCCAGGTATTATTAGTTATTCTTCTTTTTATTATTCCATATGATATATTGTATTTTCACTTTACTGATGAGGAAATCTAGAATTGGAAAGGTGATGCAACTTTTCTAAAAACACATTAGTGATACAGCTGGGATTTGAACCTGTATCTTTGCTGTAAGCCTAGATTTTTTTTAATTGAAGTAAAATTGATTTACAACATCTTGTTAGTTTCAGGTGTACCGTGCAGTAATTCAGTTATACATACATATATACTAGGTTCTTACTGTTAATTAAACTCTGTCTAATGCTTTGGGTCAAGAATTACATGTCAAGCTTATAAGTAGGAAAATACTTAATCTAAGTGAGCTGTGATACCCTCCCTGAAAACCATATCTTATCTTTTATGCCGGGGATATGGGTTACATACAGATTTGCATTTGAATATTAATATGTCTATTGTTTTGGGAGATTACTTGAACTAATATAACTAAGCAGAATCTAAAGATCCAATGTGGAGAACTAAAATATTGTGTTGCTTCTTCTCCATTCTTCTCCTAACTCAGTTTCATGGTTCTACAAGATAACACACTCTGATTAAATGCCACATTAAGATAAAGAATTAGTACATAAAAGAAAGCACAGACATTTTGCCAGTAGGCAGAAGAAATCATAGAAAACTTCCTACAGAAAGCTGATCTTGACTAGTGTGACGAAGGAAAAAAAGGATATATTATGAAGACTTTGACAGTTTAGAGTTTGTTCCCCAAACTGGCTGTGTATCAGAATCACCTGGGGAGCTTACTAACTATTCAATGCTCAGACTTGACCCCTGCAGATTCAGATTCAGTTGGCATAGAGTGGGACCTAGGAACAGTGTCTTTATCAATACTCAGATGATGCTGATGTAATAAGCCTTCAGTCTCTTTTCTGGGAAAACATAGGTTTATAGCACAGTTCAGGAGTTTTTCTTTTTTAAAACTTCAATCTTTAGCACTTTTTTAAAGTTTTCATGTCATTCTCTCTTGTCATCAGATTTTATTCTGACTTTAAAAAAAATCTACAAGGTAATATCTTTTCTTTAATAGAAGCCAACATTCTGACTCATTCTTTTGCTGTTGTCGTATTAAGTTTTTGTAATATCTCTTGAGCTGAAACAGATAAAACTCTATTTTCTAGTTTCATTGGAATTAAAAATGGAATAAGACTCCTAGAGTACACAATTATGGGCTAGAGATATATTATATTTACATTTCCTTTAAATATCAAAGTTTACTGCCACTGAACTACACCTGTAGTGTTTGGCTTAACATTCCTTTTTAGTACAGAAATGACTGCCTCCTAGAATCAGCTTTCTTTCTCTCAATGTTTTTTACAACTTCGAAAACTGGATAGATACTCCAGTGACTTATCAAAAGGATATTTTCTCTGAAGACTTTACTGTTACTATTTGGCATCTGTCAGAACTTCCCAGAAGCATACAGAAGTCTTTTAGCCTCTTCCTTCTTCAATCCTATAGTGTACTAAGGAGAGTTCCCTATAGCTGTATTGAAGATTTTTATATTGGGCCTCATATAATCTTTAATCTTAGTAGGGAATTCATTCAATCATTCAATAATATTCTGAGCATATACTATACTCTAGGCACTAGAAACACAAAAGTAAATAAGACAGATACCATTCCTGTTTCAATGGTGCTTATAGTCCGATGGGAAAGAAAGATAATCATATAATCTGATATAGTAATTGTACTAGGTAGTGTTCCATCAGAGAAACAGAA